>NW_027203087.1:0-110302 GCF_024711535.1 Dipodomys merriami | reverse complement strand
TAAGCGAATCAAAAACAGTAAAAAAGAGGTACAAAGCATCACAGGAACCAATTCAAACTGGAATCAGAAATGAGAATGGCAGATGTGGACAAAACTATGACTTCATCTTGGATGTCTGGTCTCTCTTCTCAAGTGGAAAGACATTTTTGAGTTGAATCGTTACAAAATCTCCATATCTCAGGCTCCCTTGCAATTAGATGTAGACCATGCTATGTGAAAAGGACAGTGTTATAATTTCTGTACAAGGATAGTCTCTGTAATAACCCGTGGTGCCCCAAAAATCAGCGGGGGCCAATAGTGTTGTCCCATGGTCCAGCCTGCTGGAAGGGGAGCGGCATCAAGATTCAAGCCTCACAACTCCACAGACCCAGCCCCTGGATAGAGCAGGGTATTGAGAGACTGATGTCACCACCCCAAGGGGCACTGGAGGGGCGTGCCATGGCTGGGACATGCCACTGAAAGGGGTGGAGCATGCCACCAAAAGGGGGAGGGGCATGCTCCTGGAGACATGCACATAGTGAGCTGCCTATTGGAATTGGACTTGGGCAGCTTGGGGGATGAGCACTAATGTCAGTTTGAAACCTGACTGTGGGACAGGGCTGCAGCCTATCTGGGTGTATATAGGCTGCATGCTCCAAGGCCAGGGAGGACGTTAGGGGGAAAACACATTGGGAGGGAGAAGGGAAGAGTCCGGAGGACAACTGGACTCCTGTGGAGAGGGGAGTCCAGAGGAGACCAGGTGTCCTGAAGAGAGGAGAGAAGGGAAAGACCAGGAGTCCTGAGGCAGGAACTGAGTGTGGAGGAAGGAGAGGAGTGGGAGTGGAGGGAGAGAGATGGCAGGAGGGGAAAGCCTGCTGCAGTAGGGCAGGGTAGGCTTGTGGAGGACAGGGCAAGCCTTGAGAGGCCATTTGGGGCTTCTCGAGGGGCCACTTGGGACCTCCTTGAGAGGTCCTTTGGGGCTTCTCGAGGAGCTATTCAGGGACTTTTTTTTTGTAGTCCTGTTGTGGGCCTGAGCTCTGGGCCTGGGCACTGTCCCTCAGCTCTTCAGCTCAAGGCTAGTGCTCGACCACTTGAGCCACAGTGCCACTTCCGGCTTTTTTCTTTTTGTGTATGTGGTGCTGAGGAATCGAACCCAGGGCCTCATGCATGCAAGGCAAGCACTCTACCACTGAGCGACCTTCCCAGCCCCCCGGCTATTCTTCTTTTTGCTTATATGGAGCTGCGGAATCGAACCCGGGTCTCAAGTATGCAAGGCAAGCGCTCTACCACTGAGCCACCTTCCCAGCCCTTCAGGGATTTCTTGAGGGGACATTTGGAACATCCTCCGGAGGTCACTCAGGACCTCCTGGAGGGACCTGTTGGGACCTCCTATGGAGGTCATTCGGGGCCTCCTCTGGAGGCCATTTGGGACCATCCTCTAGAGAGGCCTGTGGACAGTGGAGAGGTCTGCATGTGGGGGAAGAAGGGAAGAAAGGGAAAAGCCTTCCCCTTTGGAGGTTTGGAGCTTTGGAGATCTGAGGTTTGTAGGTTTGTGGACCGACTAATTTGTGGTTTGCAGACCAACCAATAAAGGTTGGAGTGTCAGGACTGCCTATTGGAGGTTTGGTGGTTGAGGCTGCTCTTGGTTCTGGGTATCTAACCCAGGACAAGGTAGTCTCAAGACACCTTTCTGGTGTAAATAGTGTAAATAAATTTCTTTTGTTCACTTCTCACTGTGCCTCCATGGATTGTCTCACTCTCTGGGGTTCATCAATACCCCACTGGGTGATGTCCTCACAGGGGTTTTCTTAGGATGCCCAACCCCGAAGATGAGGGCCACTGGCCAATGTCCTCATGGTTCCCACATGGCTGTCATGGTAGCAGTAAGAGCATCCTCCCATGTGCCCAGTGTTGTTGGCAACAGACTTCCTGGCCCAAGTACCTAACTGCCAGAGGGTGTGCACTGGGCTCTGATTGGTTCACTTCCTCACTGATGTCAATGGCCTGACTTGTGATTGGTCCATTTCCCCCGACATCACAGGGCATTGTGAGGCGTGCCCAGCAGGGTACATATGAGGCAGCTTCTCTCCAGCTTTTTCAGTTACAGCACTGGGAGCTTTTACTTGGTGACCCGCTAACCTAGAGCTACTTGGTTACTTTCATTGGGTGTGGGGGGGGTGGTGGTTGTGTTGTTTGGGTTTGGGGAATTCATTTACTCATCTGGGGGTTGTGTTTACTTTGTTAGTAGTTTACCTTCCGTTTCTTAAGATTTATTAGTTGTCAACTTCATTGAGATCATCTTAGGTAATTCTTAAGCTTGATCACTTGCCATCCCAGGGGCAAGATGTTAATGTACAACTTTAGTTCCTCCCCAAAGGAGGAGGAGATCACTGTCATTGGACAGTACAACTTGACAGAGATCATCGGTTATGGCAGCTGTGGCTATGTGAAGCTGGCCCATCACTGCCTCACAGACACCACAGTGGCAGTCAAAGTTCTCCCAAAGAACGATCTAAAAAGCCATGAGATAGAAAATGAAGTAGCCATTGTGAAGAGTGTATATCACCCACACATCATACTATTGTTCCAGGTGATGGAGGATGAAGACTGTGTGTACCTTGTCACTGAGCTGGACACTCGGGGCTATCTCTTGGGGTGGGGCAATAAATCCCCTTGCAGTCACCTATTAGAATATGAAGCCAAGAGATTGTTCAAGCAGATCACGAGTGATGTTCACTACATTCATGAGAACAGAATTGCACACTAGACCTGAAGGCCGACAACGTCCTATTGGATACCAATTGCAATGTCAAGGTCAGTGATTTTGTCATTAGCATCAGGGTGACAGGGAAGTTGCTAAAGGGGGGTTTGTGGAGCCTTGCTATTCCACCCCCTGAAATGTTCCTACAGAACATGTTCAATGGGTACAAGGTGGACATTTGGGAACTTAGGCGTGCTTTTGTATATGATGACAATGGGAAAGTTCCCATTTGAGGGGAATAAAATGACTCAGATACGGAAACAAATCCTAGAGGCCAGGTACACCGGTCCCCTTTACCAACTGCAATGGGACATGATCTCCTTCCTAAACTGCTGACTGTGGGCTTCAATCTGAGGCCTGCTATTGAGGAGATAATGGAGCACTGATGGCTGACTCTAGGTGTGGGATTTGGCCTGCTTCCTGATGAGCCACTTTCCAGCAAGCTGGACCCCATTATTGTCACAGTCATGGGCAACATGGGGTACACCCTAGCTGGTATTGAAAGGACATTCCAGGACAGAGCATTCAATGAAGCCATGGGCACCTACCTGCTCATCCAAGAAAACTTGAAGGAGAATACCAGAAGTGTGGAATAAAAAACGATGCCTTTGGCTAGTCCACCATGCACACCTCCTGATGACAATCCCACCAGCCCTCTCCACGAAAAAGAGTCACTTTTTCTTCAGGATATAACACCTTCAGCTTGTCCTCAAAATTTCAGTTACCTCTTGAGAGCCCGAAGTGCCAGTCTGCCTGTCCTTCCACTCTACACCCTGCAGAGCTCCAGTTCCAGCTACATTTGGGGCCTAGATTCTTTTAGCTGGTCGGGCACACTAGACATTTTCCACCCAGTGAAGACAGTGGTTGGGAAGGAATTAACTATTGATTTGTAAGATTTCTCAATTCCTATTCTTTTATTTTTTTCCTTTTGTTTGTTGTGTGTATGTGTTTGTGAATGTGTGCTGCTACACCTCAGTGCTTTTTTTCTTATGCTCTATTTCCTTTGCCTTCTCTGTTCTCTCTCCACTTTTCTCACCTTCTCCCTGCCCCTGCCCACCATTTTTCTTCCTTTGTTTTCATTCCTCCCATAACTACTCCTATTCTACTTCTCCTGTTCCTCTTCTTGATGTTCTACTACTACCCTCTACCATTCCCTCTCACTCTCTCCCTGCCCTTGAATCTGTCTCTCTCTCCATCCACCTCCCTCACTCCTCCTCTCTCTGTGCACTTCTCCCTTTTTTCCCTCTTTCCCTTTCTCCCTCTCTGTCTTCCTCTTTTTTTCTTTCTCAGTTTTCATGGCTATGTCTGGTTCTCTCCTGCTTGAGTTACAGTTCAGGCTTGCATTTCTCTATTTCCTTGAAGATGGAGATTTCCCAGACTTGCTGTAAATGCAGTCTTCAAGGTGTCACCTTGGGAGATAGGTAGGATTACAGACAAGAGCCTACAGCATCAGGGAATGCAATTGGCTTTGTTAATCTGGTGTGGCAAAGGTTAGTTTCTCTATTTTGAAAGGGGATTTGTGTATTTATGTGAGGGACAGCTGTGTAAGAGTCACCTTACAATTGTTTGTGGAACCTGTTGCAACAAGGAGAAGTACAAGTTGTCATGTCCAAAACGAGCTTTACAACGTCGGTGTAGGGGGGGAGGGGGGGAAGGAGAAGGATTGGGATTGGGGGTTAGGGGGGAGGCTGGGAAGGGATGTGAAGGGTAAACAAAGGAGGAGGCTGCAATGCTTGGTAAGAAATGTATGCATTATCCTGCCCATGTAATTGTAACTCCTCTGTACAGTATGTTCACAAATAAAATTAAATTAAATTAAAAAAAATTGTTTGTGGAAGGAAGGGGTGATGGGTTGGTGTAAATGGACAGGGAAGGATGACATGTGCACTGTACAAGTACACTGAGAGGTGTCAGATTCTTAGTGGAGACTCTATGAGTCCCCAGAGAGGCCCCCTTTCCCAGAGCACCCAGCTTGTACATGGTGCATCTGTTTCCCAGTAAAGACTTTAGCAGAGCCCAATTTTTCTCCTTGGGGAATAAAGAATGCTATCAGAGCCAAGTTTAAATATTTGAACATTCTGAACATCAAGAGGCCATTTTTGGAATCACAAAGTGTATGATTTAAAATACATTCCCTTCTTTTCAGCTAGAGGTGATCAAGGAACAGGAGACCTGAGGAATCATGGAGATAAACTGGGATCTGTTTAAGGACATAGCCTGGATGGACTTTGGTTGTATATGGACCACACCCGTGGTTGGGTGGCCTGGGATGACTGCTTCCCCACAAGAACAAAATTCGGTAAGATGTGAGCCTTCACACTAGAATATTTGTATTGGTTCACCCAGGGCATTAGAATTGCACACAGAGGCAGTGCTGAGGATTGATATTGCCTTTGGGTGCCAAGTGTGTGATGGGGAGGAGTTGGGCAAACCTGGCCTTTTCTATGTGTACACTGGGTCAGGTGGCTGAACCCGCAGAGTAGACTAATGAGATTAGCAGTAAGAAGAGGGCTGGAGCTCCTGATAGATCAGTGGTAATGCTCAGGGGTATTTGGGAAGCAATGCTATTCTCAAAGAATGAGATGGGTTTCCTGTGAGAGAAGCAATAAGGGTCCAAATAGGCAAAGGATGCATAACTGGTTTAAGACAGGGTTGATACTGATGCTGAAAGAGACCTGAGGAGGAATGTAAGGAATGCTGAACTCATGGAACAGTGTTCAGTGAATAGGGTGGGTGGGGAAGGAAGTACTATTAATTTCCATGATTTCTCAATGCTTTTTCTTGTCTTTTTGTTTGTTGTGTGTATGCATTTGGGAGTGTGCTGGCTTGAACTTTGTTCTTTTTCTCTTTCTCAGTGTCCTTTTCCCTCTGTGGCCTTTCCTTGGGCCCTCCTCCCCTCTAATGTCTTTAATCTCTCCTTTTTTACACCCTCTCCTTTTCTCCTCCCTCTAATCTTTCTCTTCTCCCTATCCCATTTCTTCTCACTCAATCCTTTCTCCTGAATTTGTCTCTTTGTCTCTCTGTCTTTAGGTATGTATGCATGTCCCTCTGTTTTTCTCTCTGTCCATTTTCCTTCTCCCCCTCTTTCCCTTTCTCTCTCTTGAGTGTGAATGTGTTTCTGGCTGATGTTCTACCAGTGGAGTCACTCTTCTAGTCCTGATTTTCTACTGAGTTGGACATGGAGTCTGCTCAAGCTGGCTTTATCTACAGTCTTCTCAGTGTCAGCGTGTGCAGTAGTTAGGATTATACAGGTGAACCTCCAGCACCTAGAATTTGTGAATCTGGTACAGCACAGGTTGGTTTCTCTGTAATTACAAAAGGAATTTGTATACTTGTATGAGGGACAACTTAGAAATGTTTGGGGGAAGGAAAGGGTGTTGGGTTGGGCTGCTGTGGAAAATGGACAGAGAATTACATTTCCATAATACAAGGGTTTCAGCACTGAGACATGTCAGATTCTTAGGAGAGACCCTTTGAGTCCCCAAAGATGCTTCCAGTTGACACCCCCCTTCCCCAGAGCAGCAGGCTTTGGACATGGTGTTTCCTTTTCCCTGGCAGTTCTCAGGGGAAGCCTCTAGGTCTTATGGAAGAAGAGTAGGGCCTGATTATTGTCCTAGGGCACATAGTGTGGAGGAAGCTGTTTCAAATATTGCCACACTATAAACCTCCAGAGCCCATTTTTGAACCAAAAAATGTAGGAAATATAATACTTTTCCTTCCTATCAACTAGAGGTGGAGAAACCTTTGAATGAGCAAGAGACCTAAGAAAGAATGAAAATATAGGAGCATGTGGATGGAGATGAGTACATGCAGACATGAGCAGAACTTCAGTAAGATTAGATATGAACCTCCACCACTGGGATATTTGTTCAGCAGGACATTAGAGGACACAGAGGAAGTACTGAGGGTGATTCTGCCTTTGGGTGACAGGTGTGTGATGAGGAGGAATTGGACACATTGGACCTCTGCTGTATGTTCACTGGAGTCAAGAGGCTGAGCATGTAGGGCAGACTGATGAGATTTGCAGCAGGAGAAGACTGAGGCTCCCAGTGAAACAGGGTATACCTCTGGGTTATTTAGGGAACAGAGCTCTTCCCAGAGAATAAGATAGGATTTTTGTGACAGAAGCACTGAGAGCCAAAAGTATACAAGAAATGGGCACCTTGCTGATAGACAGGGCTGACCCTAATGCTGAAGGAGAGCTGAGAGTAGGAAACTAGGGACACCTGAATTCCACATGGATCATTGTTCAGTGAAGTGGGTGGGTCGGGAGGGAAGAACTGTGAATTTCCATGGTTTCTAAGTTCTTTTTCTTTGTCTCAGGCGTCCTGAAATGAGGGAGTAGACTTCAGTTCATGTCAGTGGGTTTGTCTTGAGGCTAGTTTCTAGTAGTCCCAGAGCAGTAGAGAGGGTGCCTAATGTATGGAAAGGCTTCCCAGAGGAGGAACAGGTTATTTGGTGTGTGTACACCATCTCCATATGTAAGATTGAGGGGCAGAAACTTCAGGCAAAGGGCTTGGAAACACAGGTGGGGAGACCACGAGGCAAGGGTGACAGGGGCTGTGGAGAGGAGTCATGGGAAAACAGTGGGAAAGAGCTTTGACCATGTATGGCAGTATACTTGTTGAATAAGTGTGTGAGGGAATAGGTAGGCTTTCATTCAATGGACATTTACTGAGTGCCCACAGGATCAGTCACATCATGCTGAAGACTGACAGAATGCTGGGAACAGCATAAAAATACCTCTCTTTGTGAGTTTACACTCAAGCATGGAGAATGAGAATACCCAAACTTTACAAAAATACCACATAGTATATATGAAAATGAAGATTAAGGCAGAAAAATTCAGGATGAGTGTTCGAAATACTCTATGTTTTTGTGCGTTTGCAGATGTGTGTTGTGTACACATGTGCACAAGGTTTTATTTTTAAGTATCAGAGGAGACCTTTTTGGCAAGGGGGTTTTGGGGAAGGATAGGGGATTGAGCAGCTGGGTGTTGGGAAAAGCATTCCAGGCAGTTGGAATAGCAGTGGCCCCCAGCTGGTACAGTACAAATGCCAGTGTGGCTGCAGCAAGGAAGCCTGGGCTCAGTGGAGAGAGACAGGATCAGAGAAGCCTCCTTCACCAAAGGAGGCTGTGGGCAGAGGGGTGACCCATCATGCTTCAACAATGTCCTGTAGTTCTCCTGTCTATTCTAAAGCCACATTTCTTCCAATATGAAAGGGTATGTTTGATATTGGTGTTCCTCTGCCTGTATTACTTCATGAAACTGAGTGTCCTCCAGTTCCATCCATAGTGTCTGAGTGTTGGTTTCTTTTTTCTGGTTCCTTTTTGGTGCTTGAATTAGGGCCAGTAAGTGGTCCCTGAGCATTTAGCTCAAGGCTAACACTTTACCTCTTTGAGGCACAGCTCCATTCCTGGTTTTCTGATGGATATTTGAAGTAAGAGTCTCATGGACTTTCCTGCCTGGGCTGGCTTTGACTTCAATCCTCCTATCTCATGTATAGTTAGGATGACAGGCAGCAGCCACCAGAGCCAGGAAAATTTATTGTTTATTTTTTTAGGCTGAATAATGTACTACAATATGTATGTACTGTCTTTTTATTGGTCCAGTGATTGACACTTGAATGATACCCTATATTATTGTGAATGGTGCTACAGTAAAAACAACATGCATGCAGATAAAAAAGTATTCTATGGCTGGCTGCTGCCAGGTCATTATTAAAATCTATCCTGTGTAGGAAAGTGCATGACCCCAGAAAACTTGGAAGTGGAGCTGTGGCTTAAGGAGTAGAGCACTCACCTTGAACATGGACTTCAAGCCCACGTATTGGCCTGTGCTTGCACCCACCCACACTCATAAACAGACAGAGAATAGTATGCTGTGGGTTGTGTTTACAAGGATGATTTTGGGAGGGACAGGGAAGGGGGAATGGGAAGACCAGCTAGGGACAGGGGCAGGGGCCTAGGCTGCAGTGGTGTCATCTAGGCAGAGAGAAATGGTTCTCTTCTGGAAATGGAAGATGACTATCTTAATATTGATGCTTTTTATAAGCAAGTAGTAATCGTACACAGGACATGACACACACTGATCAAACAAACCTCACCTTCCCCCTTTTCATCCCTCCTTCCCAACCTCTGGCCAGCACTAGTCCATGGTCAACATTATTCTCTACATATCTGAGCGATCCTGGGCCATTTGTCTCGATAACTTTACTTAATCTTTGCTTCCATTTGTCACGAAATGATAGCTTTCCAATCACTGTTATGCTTGGAAAATTCTCCTTTGTGTGTGTTTGTGTGTGTGTGTGTGTGTGTGTATGTGTGTGTGAGTATGTATGTGTGTGTGCATGTATATATGTGTGTGAAAGAGAGAGACCATTACCAATTTCTCCATTGATAGACATTTAGACTGAATCTATACCTGAGCTGCTATAAATAATCTAGAAATAGACATATTATAATTGTACTTGAGTTCATGTATTTATTTAGAGACCTTCAAACTGTTTGCCATAATGCTTGTATCAATTTACAATCTGTCTGACAGGAGTTCTCTCTTCATCCTGGCCAGCATGTGTTATCTTTCTATCATTTTGATTTTTTAAAAGTTTTCCAGCATGGCTATAGACACTGGACATTTTTTCATATATTTTTGCCTATTTGCATTTCTTCTTTTTGGAAATTTCTATTCAGATCATTTACCCCTGTCTCTTTTTTTTTTTTGCCAGTCCTGGGTCTTGAACTTGGCCTTGGCACTGTCTCTGAGCTTCTTTTGCTTGAGGCACTCTACCACTTGAGCCACAGCTCCATTTCTGGCTTTTCTATGTATGTGGAACTGAGGAAGCAAAAGCAGAGCTTTGTGCATGCTAGGTGAGCACTCTACCACTAACGCACATTCTGAGTCCTGTACAATTACTTATAGAATATAAAAACCTAATTAGGAAAGATTCTATCTTCCTTCAAGAGCCATTAAGAGTTCCATCCTGCATCATAATAGTTAGTAATGACTTATTAAGAATAACACCTTGGGAACTTTTCCACTTCCGGCAATTGACAATGGTGGCTGTTCCATAAACATATTTGGAAAATAATGTCACTGAAACCTTTTAAAAATGAAATAAAATACAAAATAAAAACATTGCTATGGGCAAACTCAGATAAACAGAGAGTCCTTTACAGAGCAATGGCAGACAAGAACTTGAACTACTCAGCAACAGTTATGGTAAGGTCTCAGCCCTTCGGACCTCATGGTCTTATCCTAAGGTTAAACTTGGCATCTTTTTAAAATCCTATTTGTGCCAGGTACTGGTGGCTCACACCTGTAATCCTAGTTCCTTGGGGGACTGAGATCTGAGGTTCTAGGTTCAAAGCCACCCTGAGTAGAAAGCCCATGAGACACTTATCTTCAGTTAACCACCAGGAAACTGTAAGTGGCATTGTGGCTCAAAGTGGTTGAGCATTAGAGCTCAGGAATAGTGCCCAGGCCCTGAGTTCAAGCCCGCACATGACCAAAAAACATACGAACATCAATTTGTTTGGTTTTGAAACAATGTAAATAATTTCAAATTGATGACATTTTAATTTCAAAGCAAATGAATAACCCTTCAAGAGACAAGAGGCAGGAACTCCACCCACCCTGACTCAAAAGGCCTTGAAAGTGAGTTGTGACAAAATGTAGTAAAAACAGCCAGTACAGGATAGGGTTGACTGGCAAATCCTCCTGCCACCACCTAGTCAATTATGAAGCCAGGAGGCTGTTCAAGCAGATGGTGAGTGCTATGCAATACCTTCACAAGAACGAAATCACACACAGATACCTGAAGCCCAGGAACATCCTGTTGGATGGCAAATGCAATGCCAAAGTCAGTGATTTGGGGCTGAGCATCACGGTGTTGCTGGGGCAGTTGCTAAAGGGGTTTTGTGGAGCCTTGATATTCAGACCTCGTGAAATGTTCCTTTACAAAATGTATGATGTCTATAAACAGGACATTTAGATCCCAGGTATGCTTCTGTATGTGAGGACAACAGGAAAGTTCCCATTTGAAGGGAGGAAGATGGCAGACATGGCTACACATCCTTGAGGCCATGTACACAGCTCCCTTTTATCTATCTGCGAAGAGACACAATCTACTTTCCAAACTGCTGACTGTGGATGTCACTGAGAAACCCATGGCTGGCTGTAGATGTGGGGTTTGGCCTGCTTCCTGATGAGCCACTGCCCAGCAAGCTGGACTCCATTAGTGTCACAGTTCTGTGTGACATGGGGTACAATATAGCTGACATTGAAAAGGCAATCCAGGACAGGGCATTCAATGAAGCCATGAGTACTTATCTGGTCATCCAAGAAAACTAAAAAGAGAGTGCCAGAAGTGTGGAGTGGAAAATGATGACTTTAGCTATTCCACTGTGTACAACTCCTCAGGAACTTTGCACTAGCCCTCTCTCAATGAAGGGGAGTCAGCTTCGCTGCACAACTTAACACCTTCAGTTTGCCCTCAGAATTTCAATTGCCAGATGATAACAAACAGTTGCCTCTGAAGAGAGGCCAAGGTCCTAGTCTGCCTGTCCTTCCACTCTGCTCCCCACAAAGCTCCAGTACTAGCTTAATCTGGGGCCAGGATTCTTTTAGCTGGCTGAGCAGACTAGAGAGTTGACACTTGGTTGAAAATGCCCTTCCCTCTTGGCAGCCACACGGGGAATCCATAGCCTCCAGATGGAATAAGTGATGGGGCTAGAAGAGTGTGGCTCACAGGATAGTCACCATTTTTCACAAACTCTGGTACTGTGTGAAGCCCAAAAACTAATGTCCACAGCTTAAGAACAAAGCTGTTCCAGAGAAAGATGTGCAGAACTCTGCCACAGCACTAGGGTGTGGAAAATCAGAGAGATGTGGAATTGAAGAGCTGCAGGAGGGGAGGGAGTCATACAGGAAGTTCACACTGCTGTGTGCCCAGAATCCTCAGCAAAGGTCTCAATCCAGCATAGCCAGGCATAGTCCTAGCATAGCTAGGGGGTTCTCCAGCTAGCATTCTTTCTAGTGAAAGGACAGCTGACAAGGAGCTGACTTTTAAATTTTGAAAAGTAGGCTGAAATGTGGCCTCAAGCTGTCTGTACCTTCTGAGCTTGGTGAATACACCTCAATCCCTTACTTTCAAGTAATGTCACTTTATTAAACAACTTTTCCCATTTGTCTCCGAACACTAAGGTGTTTGTGTCCCAAATGCTGCAGTAGGTCATCATCTCACCTTCCAGATATGTTGCATATTTTCCTACTTATTTACCTAGTTTGTTTACTTAGGTTTAAAGTGAGGCCCTTGGGCTTCAGGGGGATCTTAGGGGAAGGTGGCATCCTGGACTCGTTTCTCCTTTGGCAGTCTCTAGGTGACTGTGTACAACTCCTGAGAACACTATTTACTCTGGCTGGGTCGAAACTCAAGGGCACATCTTCATTGGGAAAATAGAACTGTCTCCATGGACCATGAGAGTAGTTTCTGCCCCAACTTTCCTCCATTTTAATGCAGTTTCTTGTGTGTTCTGTCTACACCTAATCACCATTCTAACATTATGCCATCATCCAAAAGTCCCTTATTTCAGACTTATTTACTCACAGTAAAAAAAAAAAATAGTAAATTTTAAAGACCCGATTTCCTACACAGGTTACTTACAATTGCAACTGCCCTGGGAGTCCAAATTTCTCTAATGGGAATCAGAGTGCTGAGGGAGCTGAGTTTCAAATTTGAGAACATTCTGAGCAAACAGAGTCCCTGGTTACACTGGAAAAGTGTATGAATTAAGCTAATTTTCTTTCCTTTCAGGTAGAGGTGTATAAACATGTTAAAAAACAAGAGACCTGAAAAAGCATGGATATATAGTGATATCTGTGGATGGACCAGGCCTGGGATGACTGTGTCTACACATGAGCAGATATTTGAATGAATCTGTCTCTCTGCCTCTGTCTCTGTCTCTATCTCTCCTCTCTTTCTCTTTCAGTTTGCATGTACATCACAGGTGCTCTACCACTTGATTCCAACCTCCAAGCCTGCATTTCTTTTTTTGTGTGTGAAAATACTGTACAGAGGGGTTAAAATTACATGGGCAAGATAATGAGTACATTTCTTATCAAGCATTGTAGTCTCCTCCTTTGTCTCCCCTCACATCCCTTCCCATCCTTCCTCCGCCCCCCCAGTCAATCCTACCTCCTCCAATCCTCCTCTCCCCTCACCCCTACTCTGCCAAAGTTGTAAAGTTTGTTTTCAACATAACGACTTGTACATCGCATTGTTGCAATAAGTCCACCTGTATTCCCTATTTAAAAGATTTGTTTTTTTCCTTCCCCTCCACAAATTATACCAACATCAAATACAGTGAAAGCACGGGTTATACTGTTGGGGAGGGACATACAAAGCAACAAAGAAATAATCTTATGTGTTAGAAACAATCCCATGAAAGAAAAAAAAACATTTGAATACATACCTTAGGGTTCATTTCCCCATTACATCAACTTATCTGACTGTTTCTGCTTGACTCAGATATATACTAGTTATTGCAAATAAAGGAAACCATGGGACCTATGTTTCTTTGGGCCTGGCTTACTTCACTTAATATAATCTTTTCCAAGTCTTACCATATCCTAACAAATGGGGCAATGTCATTCTTTCTGATGGAGGCATAGAATTCCATTGTGTATATATACCACATTTTCTTGATCCATTCATCTGCTGAGGGGCATCTGGGTTGGTTCCATATCTTAGCTATGGTAAATAATGCTACAGTAAACATAGTTTCGCTAGTAGCTTTAGTGTGGTATTGTTTGTGAGCATTTGGGTAAATGCCCAAAAGTGGGAATGCTGGGTTATAGGAGAGGTCTATGTGGAGTCTTTTGAGGAACCTCCATACTACTATCCAAAGTGGTTGGACAAGTTTACACTCCCAAAAACAATGCAGTAAAGTTCCACTCCAGCATCTGTTGTTATTAGAGTTCTTGATTTTAGCCATCCTAACTGGGGTGAGGTGGTATCTCAATGTTGTTTTGATTTGCATTTCATTTATGGCTAGGGAGGTGTGTCAATTGGTCATGTGTCTATTGGCCATGTGTCTATTGGCCATACTTCTTTCCTCTTCAGAGAAGTTTCTCTTTAAGTCATTAGCCGACTTAATTGTTGGGCAGTTGTTTCTTTGAAGATTTGTTGTTGGGGGATTTAATTTTTTTTTTTTTGGGTCCGGTCATGGGGCCTGAACTCTGGGCCTGGGCGCTGTCCCTCAGCTCTTCAGCTCAAAGCTAGCGCTCTACCACTTGAGCCACAGCGCCACTTCCGGCTTTTTTCTTTTTGCTTATGTGGTGCTGAGGAATCGAACCCAGGGCCTCAGGCATGCAAGGCAAGCGCTTTAACCACTGAGCCACCTTCTCAGCCCCGGGGATTTAATTTTTTGAGTTCCAGGTATATTTTAGTTATGTGACCCTTGTCCGTTGTATGAAGACCTTCTCCCAATCCATGGGCTTTCTATTGATCTTGCTAGCTATGTCCTTTGCCATGCAGAAGCTCTGCAATTTCATGCACTCCCATTTGTCCAACCTTTCTTTGATTTGTTGAGTTTCTGGGTCTCTATTAAAAAAATTTGGACCCGTGCCAAGGAGACCTAGGGTTTCTCCTATTCTATCCTGTAATGTTTTCAGAGTGTCTGCTTTGACTCTGAGGTCTTTGATGCATTGGGAGTTGATTCTGTGCAGCATGATATATAAGGATCTAGCTTTAGTTTTCTACAAGTAGTTAACCAATTTTGCCAGCACCATTTACTGAAGAGGCTGTCTTTCTTCGATTCTATCTTTTTAGCTCCATTATTGAAGATTAGATGCCAAGCCTACATTTCTATGCTGTGTTTTTGCTGGCTTTAAGTACTCTGTTCTGGGTGTGAAGTTCTGGAATAGTTAGGATTTCCGTCTAGAACCATACATACATGGCAGTACTTTTGACCTTGTTCATCTGGTGAGACACAGGTTGGCTTTTCTAATGTGGAAAAAGGGATTTGTGTACTTGTCTGGGGGACAGCTGTGTGAGGGACAAGTTACAAATGGATGTTGAAGGGGGTTGTGGGATAGTGTGTACAATCAATAGAGAGGCAAGGCATGTATACTGTTCAAGACTGTCTGCACTGAGAATTGGGATATCTTGATAGAGATTCTGGGAGTCCCCTCAGAGGCCCCCAGGTGTCACCCCTTCTGCAGGGCACCATGCTTCAGCACAGTGCTTCCTTTCTCTTGGCTTTTCTCTGTTGAAGTCTCTAGGCCTCATGAGAAATAGCAAAGTACATTTTGTTCCCCTAGGGAAAAAAGATTACTGGGAGACCTGAGTCTAAAATATTAGAACCTTCTGAACATCCAGAGCCCAGTTTTAGCTCCACAAACTTTATGAATTAAAACATTACCCTTCCTTTCAGCACCAGGTGGAGAATCCTAGGAAGGAGCAGCAAGATACATGAGAGAGCATGGAGATATATTGGTGCCTGTGGATGGACGGGGCCTGGATGGACTTTGCCTATGGATAGGCCCTGCTTGATATGACTGTATTGGGACATGAGCAGAAATTCAGTATGTTTGGATATGATCCATCACTGGGTTATTTGTGTTCGCTTCTCCAGCGGCATTAGATTTCCACATAGCAAGTGCTTTTGTCTGATGCTGCCTCAGCTGACAAGCATGTAATAGGGAGGATTTCGGCACACCTGATTTTGCTATGTGTGCACAAGGGTCAGGAGGCTGAGCCTGCAAAGCAGCTGATGAGATTTGCAGCAGAAGGTGGGCTGTGACTTCTGTTGGATCAATGATCCAGCTCAGGATTATTTGGGGAATAGAGCACAGCTAACAGGTTGAGAATGTATTCCATTGAGAAGAAGCAATGCAGAACAAAAGAGGGCAAAGGATGGGCACCTTCCTGATAGGCAAGGTTGACACTGATGCTGAAAGACAGCTGAGAAGATGAAGCTAAGGACTCCTGAATTCCACATGGACCAGTCTCCAGTGAAGAGGGTGGATGGGAAGGGAAATAGTGTTATTTTCCTTATTTTCTCAGTCCTTTCCATTCCTTTCTTTTTGTTGTGGGTATGTATTTGTGAGTGTGTGCTGGTACTGGCACTTGAACTGGGTGATTTTCTCTGTGTCTCCTTTTCTCTCTCTTCTTTCTCCCCATTTCCTCTCTCCCCTTTTCCAGGTAACTTCCCTCCAGACTATTCATCTCTTCCTCTTCTTCCTCTTTTCCTATTCTCTTTCTTCTTCTCTTCATCTTCTCTTCCCTTCTCCCTTCCTCTGTCCTCATAAATCTGTCTTTTTCTTTCCTGCCTCTCTGTAGCGACCGTCTACTCGACCAGCGAGGAAAAACGACCACCACACCAGGAGTCTTCTCAGATCACGCTTTATTGGAGAGCCTTTTAGTTGTAGGAGAGCTTGGGCGCGAGAGAGCGTGCACCCGAAACACAGCCGCTTATATAGGAGAATCGGAACGCGGGTCTTTCTATTGTTGGTCGCCTGCCTTTCACCGTCACCAGGTGTCATGGGATTGGCTGGGGACTCTACCTGGCTCGCGCACGCGCACAGCCCAGGCGTCCCGCCAAGCACCGTCTGGGGTGGTTACCTCAAAGCTGCAAGGGAGTGGGCGGAGTCTCGCCTCGGCTCCCTACAGTTCCCCCTTCTTTGTTTTATGGCAACAGGTAAGAGTAGAGGTTGGGCCTCTGTCTAAGACATTAGGACCTTGCACTGGCCTTCGCCTGAGGGGCGCGCCTTCCCCAGTGATGACCAGGCCCGTCCGATGCCTTTTTTGCAGAGGTGGGATCTTGGGCATCAACCCACTTGCAACCCAGCATGCTCTTCTTGAGGAGATGAGAACCATCTCCTCAAGTGCAGTGCACTTGCCTTGCACCCTGTCCCAAATTGCAAATTGCATACCTGTCCCGGTGCAATGGGATCCCCTGATCCCTCGGGGTGCTAAGGCTATGCAGAATGGTAAGGCTTAACTGCCTCTTAGGGCCGACAGCCAAATCTGGGGTGAGGATCCACTCTCCAAAGCGGCTAATGCTTGCAAGATAACAACCTTGTCCCTTCTGGTTTGGGCTCGAAGGCGACAGACCAACCATAGGCAGACAACGCATCCTCCCAAGCAGCAGGCTAAAAACATTCCGACTCCCACCCGCTCTTTGGAAAAGGACACCGCAGAGGCAATCCAGTCAGTAAATTGTAACAGCCCACAGCATCATCGGTTTAGCTATCACAGGGATTGCTATTAGCACTGTTGCTAACAGCAGGAAGATCAGCTGCATCTTCAAGAGGGGGTTCTGTTGCAGTCTCCACCGGCCTGGTCAGTCTCGTTGGCACCCAGTGAGGTACTTCTTGACTCTGTGGAAAAACATAAACAGCTCCCCTGGATCTCATTATTACTGGATCCGGTCCATACCATTTATTATTAATAACATCCTTCCACATAACCATGTCTTTAGTATCCATGGAGTCTCTTGTCATATGCCGATCTGCGGCAGACTGATCGTTGTCATTTAGAATTAAAAAATTAAGGGTAAAGAGCGCAAGAGAAAGTCTTTCCCTGGGGGACGCGGACTCAGCAATTCCCCCTTTTTGTTTTTGAAGCATTTCTTTTATGCTTCTATTAGCACTTTCCACTATACCTTGTCCTTGAGGATTGTAGGGCAATCCGGTGGTGTGGGCAACCTGCATTTGTGCGCAAAAGGCGCGAAAACCATGGGAAGTATAAGCAGGGCCATTATCCGTCTTAAGTCTAAGGGGCTTTCCCCAAGCTGCCCAAGCTTCTAAGCAGTGTATTCTGACGTGAGACACCTTTTCTCCTGCCAAAGGTGTGGCATGAATGACACCAGAAAAGGTGTCCACAGACACATGTAAATATTTCAACTTACCAAATTCCGTCAGATGAGTAACATCCATTTGCCATAGGGCGTTTGGTCTCAACCCCCTGGGGTTTACCCCCACATGGGGAGAATGAAGAAAGGTAACACAAGATTTACAGGCTTTAACAATATCTCTTGCCACATGCCTGGACAAATTATATCTTTTCCTAAGGGTATTAGCAGGTACATGATACAATCTATGAAAGTCTTTTGCCAATTCTACAGGATCAGCAGCAACCAGAGCCACAGCCCGAGTTGCCTGGTCCACCAAATCATTACACTTTGCCATCGGGCCCGGCAGCATAGAGTGGGTGCGAATATGTCCAATATAAAAAGGATGTTTTCTGGGCTGGGAAGTTGGCTCAGTGGTAGAGCGCTTGCCTTGCATGCCTGAGGCCCTGGGTTCGATTCCTCAGCACCACATAAGCAAAAAGAAAAAAGCCGGAAGTGGCGCTGTGGCTCAAGTGGTAGGGCACTAGCCTTGAGCTGAAGAGCTGAAGGACAGTGCTCAGGCCCAGAGTTCAGGCCCCACAACCGGACCAAAAAAAAAAAAAAAAAAAAAAAAAAGGATGTTTTCTGTTTAAGATAAGGGATTGAATCTGTAACAAAACATTAGAAATTGTACTGGCCTGCTTAACTGAAGCAGCAACTTCAAGAGAAGCAACGGCATTTACAACATATAATGAATCAGAAAATAAGTTAAAAGGTTGATCAAATCTTTTAAAAACTTCAAGCACAATTAAACATTCAACAGCCTGTGGGACATTCGGCCGAAAATTAAAGACTACCGGCTGTTTGTGTCCTTGAACAAAAAAGGCACCTTGTCCAGATTTTGATCCATCCGTAAAGATGGTTAGAGCATCAGCCAAGGGCTCCTTTGATGTGACAACAGGAAAATACACTAAATTTTTGTTAACTATGGCAAGCAGAGGATGCTTAGGATAATGATTATCAATTACATTTGGAAATGAGCAAACAAGAATTGCCCACATATCCACTGTGGCTGCTAAAATTTCAACTTGCTCACGGGTGTATGGAATAATTAATTTATCTGGAATTTTTGCAAAGTGCATCAAACAATACTTTATACCCAAAATTGCCTCTATTTTTATTTATTATTTTTTTTATTTTTATTTTTTTTCTCAGATCAAAATTGCCTGTTTAGCCACTAATTCAGGAAAATATTGAACAGTTTTTGCTCCCACAGAATCATAGCATTAATAGTTAGCCTTTGAAGCAAGGCAGTGGTATAATTGGCCGTCACTCCATAAGTCCGGACTGCCTCAACTAAATCCTTAAGCTGGAAGTAGGAAACCGGCTCAAGAATTCTCTCATTAGTAATGGGATTTTCAAAAACTGGAAAGGCTGCCGCTAACGGCGACCAGCCTTTTATAAAGTGACTCCGCCCCGCCGGCGGGCACGCCCGGGGGGCCTATGGGTGAGGGCCAGCTCTGTTTCCTCTTCCTGGCTGCTGCAGTACTCCCACCCCTAGGGGGCGCCACCCTCCATATCTGTCTGCCTCGTGCTACACCGCAGCCTCTTCTAACTCTTCACTATCAGCTGGATCGAGCTGCTCTCCCTCCTCCTCTAACATTTCTTCCTCTGAGTCACTCACAAGATTACTATATTCTTGGTCCCGCCCTTCCACATGTAGGGCTGAGAACCGGTTTGCTTTTAAAGAAGGGCACGGGGATCTCCTTGAGACCTCCTCCTCTCTGAAACCCTTCTCCTTTTGTGAGGGCTGCAGCCCCTCTTGCTTTAATTCTTTAGGATCCTTTTGTCTTTTTTCCCTTTTTCTTTTAGGCCTATTTTCCTCCCCCTTACTGTATGCTGACTCTGATAGACTATCCTGATGCCGTGTTAGTACTTTGCATCCTTCCTGGATTAAATCAAACCCTCCCTGGTCGAGGCAAGTGCGCACCATCAAAAAGACAAGCCACAAGGGAAGAAGCAATGCAAGCAACCAATAAATATCTAAATCTACAGTGAACAGCATACCGGGGGATATTTACCGATGTCTCCTCTCTGCGTGTTGAGTTCTGGCTCCAATTCGGCCTCTCGCGCGGGTCCCGTCCCAGGTTCGTTCCCGGGTTTCAGCACCAGTTGTAGCGACCGTCTACTCGACCAGCGAGGAAAAACGACCACCACACCAGGAGTCTTCTCAGATCATGCTTTATTGGAGAGCCTTTTAGTTGTAGGAGAGCTTGGGCGCGAGAGAGCGTGCACCCGAAACACAGCCGCTTATATAGGAGAATCGGAACGCGGGTCTTTCTATTGTTGGTCGCCTGCCTTTCACCGTCACCAGGTGTCATGGGATTGGCTGGGGACTCTACCTGGCTCGCGCACGCGCACAGCCCAGACATCCCGCCAAGCACCGTCTGGGGTGGTTACCTCAAAGCTGCAAGGGAGTGGGCGGAGTCTCGCCTCGGCTCCCTACACCTCTCTAGATCTTCTCTTTGAGTTTGAATGTTCATAACCAGTGCTGTACCACTTGAGTCACACCTCCAAGCCAGGATTTTTCTAGTTAATTGAAGATGAAGTCTGCCCAGGTTGGCTTTAACTGTGATCTTCGGGGTGTTAGCTTCTGGAAGAGTTAGGATTACAGGCATGATCCACCACCATCAGCAATGCTTTTGATCTTGTTAAACTGGTGTAGCACAGGATGGCTTCTCTGATGTGTAGTTATCTGAGGGACAGGTGTGTGAGGAACACCTTGAAAATGGTTGGGGGAAGGACAGGTGTGGTAGGCTGCTATGCCAAATGCACAGGTTGAGAAGTAGGTGCAAAATTGAAGGGTTTGAACACTGAGTGATGTCATATCTGGGTAGAGATTCTGTGAGTTCCCAGAGTCCCCCAGCTAACACCCAGAATTTGGGCATTGTTCTTCCTCTCCCCTTCAGTTCCCATGAGAAGGCTCTAAGCCTCATGGAAGAATAGCAGAGCCCTGTTTTTGTTCTTAGGGTATCAGAGTGCTGGTGAGCAGAATTCTGAACATCCAGAGCTCATTTTTTTCTTTTTATTTATTTATTTTTAAAATTTTTATTGGGAAAATACTGTACAGAGGTTTTACAATTACATGGGCAAGATGAGTACATTTCTTATCAAGCATTGTAGCCTCCTCCTTTGTTTCCCCTCCCCATCCCTTCCATCCTCCCCCCACCCTCATTCCCAATCCTCCCCCCCCACCAAATTTGAATCACATAAATGTATGAATTAAAATACTTTTCCTTCCTCTCAGCTAGAGGTGGAGAAATCTGTGAAGGAGCAAGAAGCCTAAGAAAGCATGAAGATATTGGATGGACCCTGCCTGGGATGAGTGCATCTGTACATGAGCAGAAGTTGGGTAAGATTGGATGTGATCCTCCACCCCTGGGCTATTAGTGTTGATTCAGCCAGGGACATTAGATCTGCACACAGAGGCAGTTGCTGAGGCTGATGCTGCCTTTGGTGACAAGTGTGTAATGGAGGAGTTAGGCCTTTGCTATGTGTGCACTGGGATCAGGAGGCTGAACCTGAAGAGAAGACTTGAAATTTGCAGCTAGAGCTGGGCTTGGGCCTCCTGGTGGATGAGGAGTCCAGGTCAGGGCTATTTGGGGTGCAGAATGAGATGGGATTCTGGTAAGAGAAGCACTGAGGGCCACAAGAGGACAAAGATGAGTACCTGGTAAATGACAGGATGCACACTAAACCTAAATGAGAAATGACAGGAGCTAGGTTATGAAAGGAGCTGAGGAATACTGAATTCCACATGGACCAGTGGTCAGTGAAGAGGGTAGGTGGAAGGAAGTACTTTTGATTTCCATGATTCCTCCATGCTTTTTTCCCCTTTTTCTTTTTGTGTGTATGCTTATGCTGGTACTTGGACGCTTGACCTCAGTGCTGTTTTCTTATTCTGTTTCCTTTTTTTCTCCTTCCTATCTTCCCTTTTCCCACATTCCCTCCTCTACCATCTTCTTCCCTTTTCTTTCTCCCATAACTTCTACTATTCTATTTCCCCTATCCCACTTCTTGTTCCTTTCATGCACACTTCCATTCTCTCTCCTTCACTTCCTGCTCATGAATTTGACTCTGACTCTCTCTGGTTTTTCCTCCCTCTTTCACGCTTTCTCCTTTTCAGCTGGCATGGTCATGTCTTGTTTACTATCATTTGAGTTACACCTCCAGACTTGCAAACCTCCAAATAGTCTGCAAACCTCCAAAGGGGAAGGCTTTGCCTTTTGCTTCCTTCCTCCTCTGCTTGCCTCTCCAGTGGCCTATCCTCAGGCCTCAGAGCTCTTCACAGGGTGTCCCTGCTCTGCTCTGCTCTGCTCTGCTCTGCTCTGCTCTGGATGGAGCCTCTTGCTGTCTGTCTCTCCCCAGCCCCTACTCCTCAGAACAGACAGCCTATATATAGGCTGGGCCCCTCCCCCACTCCAACAGCTATAAAAGTTTCAACCTCCACTAATTGCCCTGCCCCCACGAAGCCCACTGTTCCATCCCTTCTTGACCCCCCCCTACAGCTAGGCCCAGGGGAACAATGAGCTCAGCATGTGGGGGGGAGGAGGATGCCTTTGGCCATGCTGTTTATTACACTACCATTACATGATAGCTCCCGGCCTGCATTTTTCTAGTTAAGTGAAGATGGAGTGTTCCCAGACAGGCTGCTGGGATAGTTAGGATGACAGGCAGCTCCTCCAGCATCAGGCAGTGCATTTGACTTTGTTAGTCTGCTGTGGCATACCTTGTTTTCTGTGTTGTTATGAAAGGGATTTGTGTGCTTATGTGAGGCACAGCTGTGTGAGTGAGACCTCAGAAATGGTTGTGGGAGAAAGGGGGTGGTGGGCTGGTAAACAAATTGACAGGGAGGGAGGGACATGTGCACTGTACAAGTGGATCAGCACTGAGTGTTAGCTTATCTTGGTAGAGACACAATGAGTCCCCAGAGTGGCCGCCAGCTGACACCCTTTCCCCAGAGCACCAGGCTTTGGGTATGGTGCTTTCCCTTGGCAGTTCCAAGGGAAAGACTATTGGCCTCATGGAAGAGTATACCCTAATTTTTATGCTGGGTGAACCACTGTGCTGGGGGAGCTGATGTTCAATAGTCAATCATTCTGAACACCAAGAGTGCATTTTTGGAATCACAAAGTGTATACGTTAAAATATAACCCCTTTGTTTCAGCTAAACATGGTGAAATATATGAAGGAAAAGGAGACCTGAGAAGGCATGGAGATATAGTGGTACCTGTGGATGGACGGGGCCTGGATGGACTCTGCCTATAGACACATCCTGCCTGGGCTAACTGTATTCCCACATGAACAGAAATTCAGGAAGATTAGATATGAGCCTTCACCACTGCGATATTTGTGTTGGTTTAGGCAGGACATTAGCTTTGCCCAGAGAGGCTATGTGGAGACTGATGCTGCCTTTAGGTGACAAGCATATGACGGGGAGGAATTGGGCAGACCTGGCCTTTGCTATGTGTACACTGGGAATAGCAGGCTGAGACTGTAGAGCAGACTGATGCGATTTTCAGCATGAGGAAGGCTGGGCTGTCATTGATCCAGCTCAGGGAAATTTGAGTAGCAGTGATTCCCTCAAAGAATGGATGGGATTCTAGTGAACGAAGCAATGAGGGCCACAAGAGGGCAAAGATGGGTACATGGTGAATGATAGGGTAGACAGCAATAATAAAGGAGAAATGATGAGATCCAGGTTATGAAGAGAGCTGAAGAATCTTAAATTCCATGTGGACCAGTGTTCAGTGAAGAGGATGGGTGGAAGAGAAGTACTCTTGATTTCACTATTTTCCCTTTTTCTTTGTTTGTGTGTGTGTATGTGAGTACGTGCTAGAGCTGGGGCTTGATGTCTGTGTAATTTTTCTTATTCTCTTTCTGTTTCTTTCACTTCACTCTCTCCCCTTTTTCCTCCTTTCCCCCCATCATCTCTCTTCCCTCCTCTTCTAACCTATACCATCTCCTCCTCTACTTCCCCTTTTTCTCATCTTCCTCTCCTCTCTCCTTTCCATTACCTCTCTTTCTCTCTTCCTGTTCATGAATCTTTCTAAGACTGTTTGTTCACAAAAGGCTAGAACTCCACCACTTAGAGCCACAGTTCCACTTGGTTTTCTGATGGTTAATTAGAAATGTCTCACTTTCCTGCCAGGGCTGGCTTTGAACCAGGTCCTCAGAGCTCATCCTCCTGAGTCGCTAAGATTTCAGATGTGGGCCACCAGAACCCAGCCAGAGGTGAACTTTTGGTTCAATCCTGACCTCCTGCACATGAACTGCAACACAGGAGTGCTTTTCCGTCACACTTCCATTCAACATTCCACATTCCTCTTTCTCTCATGCAACATTCTCCTCTTCTTTTTTGTACCTTTCTTCAAAGTCACCTAAATCTAATTATTAGGTCCTCTCTCAATTTTCCAAAGCACTAGCTAGCATTCCCATTCACTAGCATCCCCTTTCTTGTAGCTATTTGCTAGAATGTAAAAGCTTTGGCCCTAAGTGGCTTTGGTATTTCTTGAGAAAATTTCTAGCAATTTGTAGTTATCCTAAACACTGTACTGAATGAATGAAAACATTATTCTATTGGTGATAGAAAGTTTGAGTTTTAAGCGCAATTTTTCTAGAATCTGATCACAGCCTAAACTGCCACTGGAAACATCCCTGAAAATTTCTTAGAGGTGGTATTTTCCTTTCCAGGCATTCCATCAGAAGTCTCACTTTATTCTGAATATACAAGTCTGCCAATGCCATGAAAAACTAGTTGGTTTCAACCTACTCAGTGAGAGGGGGCAGGGTGGGGGAACGAGTTTTATTACCACCCTCCTCCTCCTCGTCCTCCTCGTCCTCCTCGTCCTCCTCCTCATCCTCCTCCTGCTCCTCCTCCTCCTCCTCCTCCTCCTTCTTCTTCTTCCTGGGGTTTGAACTCATGGCTTGAGCAATGTCACTGAGCTTCTTTTGCTTAAGGCTAGCACTCTACCTCTTGAGCCACAGTGCCACTTCCAGCTTTTACTGTTGATGTGGTACTGAAGAGTTGAATCCAGAGCTTCATGCAGGCTAGGCAAGCACTCTACCACTAAGCCACATTCCTAGCCCATCACTACTTCTATTCTACCATATCTATGCTGTTTTCCTGCACCAGGATTTTCTGTGTGTGTGTTAGTCAATGTTGTGGTTTGAACTCAAAGTGTGAACTCTGTCCCTTCACTTATTTTTTTTAACTTTTATTGTAAAGAGGCTATACAGAGGAGTTAGAGTTACATGAGTAAGGTAATGAGTTCATTTCTTTTTTTTTTTTTTAATTTTTTAAATTAATTTTGGTCCGTTCGTGGGGCCTGAACTCTGGGCCTCGACGCTGTCCCTCAGCTCTTCAGCTCAAGGCTAGTGCTCTACCACTTGAGCCACAGTGCCACTTCCAGCTTTTTTCTTTCTGCTTATGTGGTGCTGAGGAGTCGAACCCAGGGCCTTGAGCATGCAGGGCAAGCGCTCTACCACTGAGCCACTTTCCCAGCCCATGAGGTCATTATTTGTCAAACATTTTAACACCTTTTTTTTCAAGTTTTTAATTTTTTAATTGAGATTAAGTGATTACATACATTTCATAAAATCCACAGTATTGTGGGATAGAGATACTTAAAGTCACAAACACTTTTTAACCTTCATGAGGCGCATTGTCATTATCATGGTCTATAAGGTTTATGGTCTCTACAAACTTGACTTAAATTTTATTGAGTAGCTTTGTATATGTGGTCATCAAAGAGATTATTTTGTAGTTCTCTTTTTTTGTTGGATCTTTGCCTAGTTTGGAGATGAGTGTGATACTGGCTGTTTATTGAGTGGTAAGGACTTTCCTGTCCAGGCTGTCTTTGAACTATGATCCTCAGATCTCAGTCTCCTGAGTAGCCCAGCTCAAATTATGGGGTTTTGTTTGTTTGTTTGTTTACTTGTCAGTTGTATACCCTAGACTCTGTCCCTGAACTCTTTTTCCTCAAGGCGAGGGCTCTCCACTTGAGCCATTGTACCACTTCTGGTTCTCTGGTAGTTTATTAAAGATAAGATTCTCATGGACATTCCTGCCTGTGCTGGCTTTGAACCATGATCCTCAGATCTCTGCTTTCTGAGTAGTTATGATTACCGGCGTGAACCACCAATGCCTGGCTCATGATATAGTTTTGATAGTGAAAAGATCCTGTCCAGAAGTCAAGATGGCCTTCACTGGTCCTGGCTCTGCCGTCTTCTTCAATCTTGAAAATTTTTCAAGATTTTCTTGACTGTTTTCAAAATTATATGCCACTTCTATTTTATCGATTGTTTTTCTACTTAGTCTTGTCTGAAGTTTTATCATGAGTTGACTTGGGTCTTGCATGGTTGAAAAGCTGTCATGAAGTGACACTGTGTGCCTCCCACTGCATCCCACCAGGTGGCTGGGGACATCAGTTTGTCCCAGCAGTGAAGTAGGTAATTTTTTTTGGGGGGGGTCCAGTCGTGGAGCCTGAACTCTGGGCCTGGGTGCTGTCCCTCAGCTCTTCAGCTTAAGGCTAGCACTCTACCACTTGAGCCACAGTGCCACTTCCGGCTTTTTCTTATGTGGTGCTGAGGAATCGAACCCAGGGCCTTGAGCATGCAAGGCAAGCGCTCTACCACTGAGCCACCTTCCCAGCCCCTGAAGTCGGTAATTTTGATCACTTGAAGATAGCCAAATTTGCCTGTTTTTCTACTGTAAAAATTCTCCTCTCCCTTTGTGACTGAGTGATGTGTGGGAAAACACATAAGGCTGTGGAAATATACCATTCCTCACACCACTGACAGTTTACTTATGTATTTACATATTTATTCATATCTGAACTGGCTAAGGGATTCCTGTTGAATGCATTGGGTTGTAATTCCACTCCTGTCATGGTTTTGATGTGCAAATGGTTCCAGACTTGGCCAGTGGGAGCTCCTTCTAAAAGACTTTTATTAGTGCTTTAATTTAATTTTTTTTGCCAATCCTGGGGCTTGAACTCAGGGCCTGGGGGCACTATCCTTGAGCTTCTTTTGCTTAAGGCTAGCACTTTACCTCTTGAGCCACAGTGCCACTTCCAGCTTTTCCTCTTTATGCATTGAAGAACCCAGGGCTTCATGGATGCTAGGCAAGCACTCTACCCCTAAGCCCTCATAAGTTCTTTTGTTCTTCACTAATACTCAAGATTGATGTTTATTTAGTACCTTCCATGCTCTGGCCTTTGAATAAACTATTATCCCAGGAGCTGTGGCTGGTTGGCATTTAGAAACCAACATCTTTTCTTTTGAGATATTATTGTTCCTAGGCCCTTTTGGAGAAGACAACTGGAAAATATATAAAATTAATATACAAAATACATGTATGCATGTATGTGGGTGTGCATTGATATATACAACTACATACATGTATATTTACACATACACACATTTAAATTTATATTAATTTCTTTTAGTAGTACAGAAATGTAAACTCAGTGCCTCTTGCTTGCTTCGCTTGTTTCCTAGTAATTGAGCCACCCTTTAAGCCCTGCTTTTTGCTGGTTGGTTTGGAGGTGAAGTCTAATAAACTTTCCTGCCTGGACTAGTCTCAAACTTCAGTGTTCAAGCTCTTAACCTCCTGAGTTTCTCAACTTCTTATTGGTACACCAATCTATGTATACTCAAAATCATGAGTTCACACTGACACCTCCAATTGCAATCTCACCCCAAATATTCTTCCAGGATTTTTTTTCTTTTCCATATTTGTAACTACCAAGAAACCCATTACCCTTGATAGGATGACTTACTGAGTCATTTATTCTGTTTGTAAACAATCTCCTGTGATTGCCTGTGATGTTGTAAAATAATGTATTTGGCATTTTTCCATGGTTCCTGACATAGAAATCCAAAAACACTCATGCTTTCCGGAGTAACAGGGGTGGTAGTACGATCTTTAGTTCTACTACTTGGTCATTGACCCTGGGTGCTCAATCAGAGCTCCTAAGACCTTAGTAATTTCCTGAGTTGTAGTAGCATCTGACCCAGAGCTATGAATCCTTTGGAATTTCCTGTCACAAAAGCATGTTCTAAGAGGTGCAACCCTTGATGTACACCTGGATAGGCTCAGGATGGGAGATGATCTTTTTATGATGGACTGGTAGTGCAAACCTTTAATCCCAGCATTTAGAAGGATAATGCAGAAGGGTCTTGAGTTCAAGGCAGGCTTGGGCTACAGTAAAACCATCTTTTAAAAAATCAGATTTAATAGGTACATTATTTGGGGATTAGCTCCAAATTTGTTTTTTGGTTTCATGAAATTTTGTTATGTCTGTTAAATTTATACTTGCCAAGAGATTCAAACTTGCCTGATCAGCCCATTCTCTCTCTATTGCTCTGTCTCTATCTGTCTGTCTCTCTGTCTGTGTCTTTCTGTCTCTCTGTCCCCCTGTCTCTGTGTCTGTCTGTCTGTCTCTCTCTCCCTGTCTCTGGTCGATGTCCTCATGGTTACCACATGGTTTCCAAGGTACCAGTAGCAGCATCCTCCCATGTGCCCAGTGTCCTTGGCAATGGTCCGCTAGGCCTCATGGAAGAGTAGTAGTAGAGTCCACCAAGCTCTCACAGAGACTTGATTCTTGTGAATATTTATCAGTCCCTTACACACTAGTTCATTCATTTCAGGAGGCATGACTAGTGCTGTGAGCCCAGCATACCTGGCATAGTCTCCGTGTAACACACTCAGGCCAAGTGCCTGGTGCTAAAGGATTCTGCAGCCGAGTTTCTGGTCAAAGTAAATCTGACACTGAGCTGGCCTTCCCAGGCTGAAAGACAAGTGGAAAAATAGCCTGAAGGTATCTTTACCTTCAGAGGTGGTAGGGGTTGCAGCTTGATCACATGGTGACTTCATCCGACAACCTTTTACCTTTGTCCTTTGAGGTGTTTTTGTTCCAAATGCTACAGCAGGTAATCACATTACCTTCCATGTATGTTTCTTGTCTGTTTATATACTTATTTGTTTTTTTTTACATTTGAGCTGAAGCCCATAGATCTGAGGGTCAGGAGGCATCCTGGACTCTGCTTCTCCTACTGTGGGCTCTAGATGACTGGGTCCAACTTTTCTTGAGCACACTTGTTATACTGGTTAGGTTGGAGCATAAGTGCAAGTCTTCATTGGGAAAGAAGAGGGACCTGTCTCCATGTACCATGTCAGTGGTTTTCTGCCCCACTTTCCTCCATTTCAATGCAGTTTCTTCTGTGTTTGTTTTCGCTATAATCCTCCACTCATCAGTATCCCAACATCCATCATCCAGGAGGACCCGATTTCACACTTATTGGCTCACAGTGGTAAAAGATAAAACATATATTTGAAAGACCCTAATGCATACACCCTGAAGTCATTATTGCAACTTCCTCTGTTAGCCCAATTTTTCTCCTCAAGTAAACAGAGTGTTGTGAGTGCTGAGTTTCACATATGAGACCACTGTGAACATGTACAGCCTATTTTTGGAATCACAAAGTATATTAATTAAAATATTTCCTCTTCCTTTCAGTGAGAGCTGGAGAAACCTCTGAAAGAGCAGGAGACCTAAGAGAACATGGAGGTATAGTGGTGCCTGTGGATGGAACAGGCCTCTGTGGACTTGGTCTGAGGATGGACCCTGCCTGGGATGACTACTTCTGGACATGAGTGGCGATTCAGTAAGATAGGATGTGACCCTCCACCACTGGGTTATTTGTGTTGGTTCATCCAGGGCCATTAGATTTTCACACAGAGGAAGTGCTGAGGGCTGATGCTGTCTTGGGTGACAAGTGTGTGATGGGAAGGACTTGGGCACAGCTGGATTTTGCTCTGTGGACACTGGGGTCAGGAGGCTGAGCCTGCAGAGCTGACTGATGATATTTGTAGCAAGAGGAGGGCTGGGTCTCCTGGTGGACAAGTGCAGTTCAGGATTATTTGGGGAGCTCCTCAAAGAATGTGGTGGGATTCTGATGATAGAAGCAGTGAGGCCTAAAGAGGGTAAAGGATAGGCACCTGGTGAATGACAGGGTTAACATTAATGCTGGAGGAGAACTGAGAGGCGGAAGGTCATGAAGGGAGCTGAGGAATCCTGAACTACTCATGGTCCAGTGTTCAGTGAAGAGGGTACGTGGGGAGGGAAGTAATGTTAAATTCCATGATGTTTCCATGCCTTATATTTTTTTCCTTTTGTTTCTTGGTTGTGTGTATGTGTTTGTGAGTGTGTGCTGGTACCAAGGCTTTATCTCAGTGCTTTTTTCCTTAATTCTCTTTCTGTTTCCTTTTCCCTCAATTTTCTCTTTCATCTTTCCCCACCTTTCCCCCTCTCTACCATCTCTCATTCCTCCTCTTCCTCTACCTCATACTGTCTCTTAGTCTACTTTTCCTTCCCCTCATCTTCCTCTTTTCTTACCTCACTTTTTCTTCCTGTTCTTAAATCTGTCTCTAACTCTGTCCATTTCTCTGTCTCAGTCTTTCTTTTTCTTTCTCTCTTTCAATTTGCATGTTCATGCCTGGTGATCTTCACTTGAGTCACACCTCCATGTCTGTATTTTTCTAGTTAATTGAAGATGGAGTCTTCTCAGACTGGCTGTAACTGCAATCCAGGTATCAGCTTCTAGGATAGTTAGGATTACAGAGCCTCCAGCATCAGGCAATGCACTTGACTTTGCTCATCTCCTGTGGCACAGGTTGGTGTCTCTGTTGTTATGAAAGGGATTTGTGTACTTATCTGTCACTGACACACAGCTTTGTCAGTGACACATTAAAAATGGGTGTGGAAGTTAGGTGGTGTTAGTCTGCTGTGCAGAATGGACAGGGAGAGGACATGTATAGTGTAAGTGTATCAACTATCAACACCCTTAGAATATCAGAACATGTGCACACTCAAGGACATGTGCACCCCCATTTCCTAGTGAAACAGCATGATTGAATAGCAGCTTCCTTCTATCTTTACCAAGATGTCTCAGAAGCACACAAGCAGATGGCTGCTCAGGAATTCCTCTGGAAATCAGCCTCCTTCAAACCCAACCTGATGTGCACGTCGAGAGGGAATTAGGAAGGAAAATGTGCTCTTTTCTTCCTTCAAGTTCAGCTCTCAATGCAGAGCTAGATGTGTCAGAAATGATCTCCTCTTAGTGATGTAGAGACTTCCAGGAGACAAGGCCTTGCTGCCCCAATAAGTGCAGCTGAGGCTCAGAGTGAGGGAGTGGACTTCAATTCACATCTGTGGGTTTGGCTTATGAGGCTAGTGTCTTGTATTCCTAGTGCAGTAGAGAGTGTGCCTCATTGCCGCTGTGATTTCAGTGTTGGGTTGCATTGTGGAGATTGGGGAAAGGGGCAGTATGCCAAGCAGGAGGCAAGTCATTTTATGATTCCATGCCAGCCTTGTCTTAAGGGGCAAGATGAGTTTTCTGTCCAAAACTCAGGTCTACCTTTGACTTTTCAATGGATGGTCTGATGCACAGGCATGCTAGAACACCTTTATGGAACAGCTGCAGTTCATTTGGCTCAGCAGGTGAAGGAGACAGGACCAAAAGTTGGCCCAGAGAATGAGGCTACCACCGCTTAGCCAGAATATCACACAGACCATTATGAAGGCTTCTAGCCAGCAGGACTGGATCAGGGCTGGAGGAAAGACTTGGAAGAACTGAAGAGGGAGGAGCCAATGTGGGATGGAAAGGCTTCCCAGAGGAGGAGCAGGGGAGCTGGTGTGTGCATTCCATCTCCATGTGTGAGATTGAGGCACAAAAGGCTTCAGGCAAAGGATAAGGAAACACAGGTGAGGAGACCATGAGGCAAGGGTGAGAAGGGCTGTGGAGGGGAATCTTGAGAAAGTAGTGGGAAAGAGCTTTGACCATGTGCAGCAAGATACTTGTCAAATACGTGTGTGAGGGAATCAGTAGGCCTTCATTCAATGGATATTTACTGAGTGACCACAGGGTGAGAGACATCATGCTGAAGACTTACACAATGCTGGGAATAGCACAAAAGTATCTCTCCTTGTGAGTTTTAACTCAAGCATGGAGAATGACATTACCCAGATTTACAAAAGTAATAAACAGAATACATCAGAAGGAAGATGTAAGGAAGAAAGAATGAGTAGGATGAGTAGTGGGAATACTGTGTGTTTGTATGCTTGTGTGTGTGTGCATGCATGTGCATAAGGTTGTATTTTTGAGCAGGGTATCATAAAGTAGACCTTTTTGGTGGGGGGGTGAGGATGGGACAGTATGTGGGAGTGAGCAGCTGGGTGTCTGGGGAAGAGCATTCTAGGCAGTAGAAATAGTAGCTACTTGAGAGAATGAGTTAGGAATGTCATTTGTGTCCAGGATTTGGAGATTAGCCAAAGTAAAAAAATGAAAGAATGAAAAGAAAGGAATGAAGAAAAGAAGGGAGAAAGGAAGCCTGGCATAGGTGGCTCCAACCTTTAATCCTAACTAGTCAGGAAGCTAAGTCCTGAACATCGTGGTTCTCAGCCAACTCAGGCAGGAAAGTTCATGAGACTCTTATCTCCAACAAGTTACTTAGAAAAAGCCAGAAATTGCCCTGTGGCTCAAATGGTATAGAGCATTAGTCTTGAGCACAAAGAGTCTCAGGGACAGTGCCCTGGTCCTGAATTCAAGCTCCAGGACTGGCAAAGAAAAAAGAAAGGGAAAAGAGAAGAGAGAAAGTAAAAAAGATTGGTGAAAAAAAAGTTTTAGAATCAAAGGAACTTTTCAGTCTGATCCAATCTGATCATACATTACTGTAGTTTTAAAGAGAAGTAGTGTTTGCCCAGAGTTTTGTAGTTAGTGACCATCAGCGTTCAGGATTATAGAGTACACTTTTAACTTTTAATCCACTATTTTCTCTGAGAATATTTCTCAGTTTAATGCTTCCATTGGTCCCAAAATAGATGACATTATATATTGCTCTGCTTATGCATTATAGTTTTGTGCTCAGCTTTATTTATTTATTTTTTGTCGATCATGATCTCTGGGCCTGAGCGCTGTCCCTCAGCTCTTCAGCTCAAGGCTCTACCACTTGAGCTAAGGGCACCACTTCTGGTTTTCTGGTGATTTGTTGGAGATAAGAGTTTCACGGACTTTCCTACCCAGGCTGGCTTTGAATCACAATCCTCAGATCACAGCCTCCTAAGTACTAGGATTACAGGCGTGAGCCACCGGCGCCCGGCCTCAGTTTTATCTTTGAAGTGAACATTTAAATAGAAAAAAAAATCCTTTTCAAGTTGTTATACCTTACTAAAGAATAAGTTTACCTTATTAAAGGATAAATTTAGTTAATGGAAGCCAATTTGGAAATAAGGAAGAACCGGTTTTTGAACAGGATAATGAAGAAACTTAGCTCCCAATTTGACCTCTAGGTTTTGGATACTTTTTATTGTATGGCAAAATTTTGATCTTGACTATTTTATTACTGTCTCCTTTGTAACCCCATTTGAAACTTGAAAATGATCTTTTGTAATACCAATCTCTTTCTATGAGAATATCTAGAACATAAAAGTTGGTCATTTTTCAAATTATTTTTTTAAGCTGGTCATTTTAAAAGAACCATAGTTGGAAAGCCTCCTTGCTTCATGAAATACCTCAATTCTGAAGATTACATTTTGAAAAGGTTTGGAATATTTAGTTGGGTGGAAGTGGCTTATGTTTGTAATTCCAGCTACTATAATTATGGCTACAAAGCCAGAAGTGGAGATATGGCTCAAATGGTAGAGCATTAGCCTTGAACAAAAAGGTTCGCAAGAATGGGGGTGGCTCTGAGTTCAAGTCCTAGAACTGGCAAACCAAAAAGTTTGTAAATTACACTACTGGCAGTTTAAAAAGCCTTACATATTGTGAAGTGGCCAGTTTATTAGATTTATCAGATCTAACAATACATTGTCTTTCTGTGTCCTGGGAGTCTCCAAGAATTGTATTAATAACTATTATGGAGTTAACAGAGCCTTTTGGAACCAGAAAAGCCTAGAGACAAGCTCTTCTTTTGGATACAGATTCCATGTTCTAATTAGAGCCAATGGGCTAGGATTTCTGTTCTCTTGGACAATGTTTAGGGTACTTCCAAGACAGATAGCTAAGCCTCACTCTACTTTATTCAGTGGCATTCATGCAATGTATTTCCTCATTACTGAATTTATGGAATGCATATATTATAATCTAATGTTTGTGTATACTCTCATCTTTATAAATTACAACTGATATTTGTAGGTTGGACACTCGTGGCTCACACATGTAATTCTAGCTACTCAGGAGGCTGAGAGCTAAGGATAGGTGTTCAAAGCCAGCCCATTCAGGAAAGTTCAGAAGACTCTTATTGCCAATAAGCTACTCAGAAAAAGCTGGAAGTTGCACTGTGGCTCAAGTGGTAGAGTGCTAGGCTTGAGCACAAAGAGGCTCAGGGACAGCACCAAGCCCAGAGATTAAGCCCAGGGTTGGGGAAAAAAAAAGCTAAAGGATAGTGTGTAGGCCATAAGTTCAAGCCCTGGTAACACACACACACACACACACACACACACACACACACACACACACACACACACAAACACACGAGGTTCCAGGTAGAGAAGGCTGTTTAAACTACACACACACACACACACACACACACACACACACACACACACACACACACACACAACAGGACCCAGGTAGAGAAGGCTGTTTAAACTAAGATTGACCACAGTATATGAAGAGCCATAAATGGAATACTTTGTTATTGCATATTTGTTTTTGTTTTCAAATAATTATTTAATTAGAAATATTCAGGCCAAGTGGGTAGCATGGAGAGCTGATACAGATATTTGGATATTACAAGATCCAATGCAGGTCTAAATTCGACCTGGATTTTTTAGGCCGATTAACTGTCTACATTAATTTAATTTATTAAATAGTGTCGTGTTCTGCTTTGAAGTGTATAAGCACAACTACAAGAGTGTTTCTGCTGTATTCTGAGTAGATATTTTCACAAAGTGTAGTTTTTAATTTCTTTAACATTTGACAGTGTTTGTGGCAACCACTTTTCCAATAATAACTACAGTGAACACATCTTTACTACTTTCCAGGCTGGGAACCACACAAACGAAAAGGTTATACTTTCAAAAAAAAATAATACATTTTGACCTGATGTAAAGTTTTCCCTAGTCCTGTCTTATTCTACATACACCAAGCAATTATTCTCTAGCTCCCATCATCTAGGAATCCCACATTCAATGCAATACTGATCATATGATTGCTCAGGAACAATTAGATTAAAGGGATAGGGAAGGGCATGGAATGGTGTTGTTTTCTACTCTCCATTTCCTGGAGGTTGGTGGGTAAAGGCTAAAGATTTCAATCCCCCAATGTTTTTTTAATCACTTAGCTATCTAGGGTTTCTACTCTAAGCAATTGCACTAGCATAAATTCAGGTGTTGTTGAAATAAATTCATTATAAATAAAAAGACATTCATATCACTCAGGAAATTCTGAGATTTTTAGGAACTCTGTTCCAGGAATCAAGGACAAAGATCAAACATATTTCTTCTCATACTAATACATATCGCTCTGAGCACTAATTTTACCTATGACTCCATAAAAAGCATACCGTTGCTATACACATTTGATATCAGAAGCAGTAAGTGATTTGCGCATAACCATAAAATTCATAGGTAGTAAGATTTTTAATTTAATTAATCTACCTTTGAAAAAAAGTGTAAAAATCTCTCTCTCTCTCTCTCTCTCTCTCTCTCACTCTTTCTCTCAAATCTTCCCCCCTCCATGAGTGGCATGGCCCCTCCTGTTCCTTCACAAGGTATTCTTTTCCTCATCCTCTAGCCCACAGAGCAAACAGGAATGTTGCTCTGGCTGACATGTCCAGCAGTGGTATAACATATTCATTCAAAATCACTTCCAGCAGACATTTCTGTTTTCTACAAACAAATGAGTGAGTATTTGCAAGTTTGATTTTTGTCCCTCTACTTTGTCACAGAATGACAACTTCTTCATATCTGGTATGTCTAGATGGACTAAATGTGGTCTTTGAAAAGGTTTGGAGAACTTGAGAGAAGGCTTTTCATATCAAATCCACAGTGAATCTTCAGGGGATTCTGGTGGGCATATGTGGCTGTCAGTCTAGTATTCCTTGGATGGCACCAGCACTACTGTCTTGGCCATGAAATATTGCACAGGCTGTCATCCAGGACTTCTAGTTTCACCCCAGTTGTCTAGGGCCAGCAGTTCTCACTGCACCTCAGTCTTTCTCTCTTTTTCTCTACCTTCCTTCCTTCCTTCCTTCCTTCCTTCCTTCCTTCCTTCCTTCCTTCCTTCCTTCCTTCCTTCCTTTCTTCCATCCCTCCTTCTCTTCCTCTCTTCCTCCCTTCTACCCCTCCTCCTCTTCCCCCTCCTCCTCCTTTTTTTTTTTTTTTTGGTGCCAATCCTGGGTGCTCTCTCTGGGCTTCATTTTGCCCAAGGTTAGCACTCTACCACTTGAGCTACAGTTCCACTTCTGACTTTTTCCACATAGTTCATTAAAGTTAAGAATCTTAAGGACTCTCTTGCCCTGACTAGCGTGCAATTGTGATCCTCAAATCTTAGTCTCCCGAATAGCTAGGATCAAAGCCTGATTCACTAGTCCCAGCTCCATCCAGAGTTTAATGTTGCACCCAGTGTAAGAAAAAGTGTTTTCTATACAAGTACAGTAGTTTGTTTCCTTTGTTAATCTTAGGAGAATTTTTTTGTTTTTGAAGGGTTTTGATTTTGCCTAGGTGGCTTGGGTCTTGTTAATCATATTTTAGTTTTCCTGAGCACTTTAAGACATCCTGTTTAAAGCTCCTTGAAGTGTAATTACATCCTGTTAATTAGGCCACATGCTTTTGCAGATTGTGAACCTGAACTCAGCCAATGTGAGCAGAGGGGCAGGGCTTGCTTGGTTAGCTCTGTGTGCTTGCTTGCCAGATGCCTGTCTATGACTTACCCTTTTGCAGAAGTAAACTTTGCTTTGCAGATTTCCTTTCTTTCCTATGCGACACTCTGACATCCAGAGCTATTTCTAACACTAGTTATCTGGGACTTCGAGTTGTTCTGCTGTCATCAAGGGCTTCTCATTGAACTCCAGTTATCTGGAGCTTCGTGGTATATTCCCTACCTCTTGCATCAGACAGGCATCATCCATCAACGGGGATCTCATGGTTGCACCTGCCAACATCGGGCTTGTTGTTGCAACTGCCATCCTCTAGGGCTTCTCACTGCACCCTAGTCATCCGGGTCTTTGTGATGCATCCACCATCATCCGGGGCTTCTCCTTGTACCCACCACCATCAGGGCCTTCTTATGATGCCCGGGTTTTGTGGTGTATCTGCCATCATCAGGGATTTCTTTTCTGCCACCATAAGGGCCTCACGTGGCACCTGACATCATCTGGGACTTGGCTGACCTTCCAGGACTGTTAAGACCTTCATCTGCCCTTGTTATGGGCTGAAATCTTCTTCTCTGGGACAAGGAGAACACCCCAGGCAATGCATCAGCGAGCTCCCAAGCCAAGAATGCCGGTGAGTTTTCTAGGTCATCCGCCTTCTCTGTCCTCCATCTCCGGAAGGCCTCTGCTGTTCTTCTCACCTTGCCAGCCCTCGGCAGCCCATGGACGCCATGTTGTCAGCAGTCTGGCGGGGCCCTCCCCTGGGCTAGGCAAGGAATAGAGGGCTCCAGGATAGAGGTTGAGGTCTGTCCCTGTGTCTCCAGTCACCCTACAAAGGCCTGTCCATGGGTTATCCTGTGGAGGGCCTGACCAAGGATCCCTGGGGAGCTCTGCTGAATGCTTGTCCTTAGTCACTCTGCTGTGGCCTTTCCCAGGGTCCATAGCTCACATCCCAGGATCGCTGGTTCACCGCTGCAGGCCTTTGTTCCTGTTCCTGTATTTATCCTGCATTCCCAGGCTTATCCAGAGGCCAGAGAAACCTGCTGCCAAGGGCCCCATGGGAGCAGGTCTGGCACAGTCCCTCTGTCCTGATCCATCTCACCCTGCTCTTCCTTGGTACATAAAGAAGCTATTGACTTTTTGAGTGCTGGTGTTATATCCTGCTATGGTTGCCAAAAATAGTTATAAGATGTGGGGGAATATTGGTGGAATATTTATGGCCTTTTAAATATAGGCTATTACTTGCTAATAGAGATAATTTGAGTTCTTCATTTCCTATTTGAGTTATTTTTTTTAATTTCTCTTGTTTTATTGCTTCATCTAGGAATTCCAACACTGTATTGAATAAGAGTACTTAGAGAAGTTGCCTTTTCTCATCTGATTTTTAGGGGAAATGATTTGTTTTCCTCATTTAGTATGATCTTGGCTTCAGCTTTGTTGTATTTAGCTTTTGTTAAGGTAATTTCTTTTTGTGTTATTTCAGATGTGCTTTACACAGAATAAGCCTCAATTGCTTTCTCAATCTCCTAGTGATGAACAGCTTTCATTGAAGTTCTTTATGTCGTTATTATAAACAGTTGTACTTTTTCCATCTTTTCATTTTCTTATGAAAAATTATACTAAGCAAAGTAACAAACTAACCCAAAGTTAACAGGTTGCATGTGGTAATTAGAATGTGCCTATAAATCTACAAGTAATCCCAATGCATAGTAAAAGACTGGTAATTGCACTTGGACATTCACAAAGGAGGATATTATTAGGAGAGGATTGCAAAAGCTCAATGGCTATGTGTGATTATATAAAATGATACTTATAGAAATGAACTCCAAGAAATGGAAGCAAGAGATTTTTATTGTACTGTTTGGTGTTCTATTTTTTCTTTTTGTCCTTTTTTTCCCCTGTTGGTTTATTCCCTTCTGCTGCTGTTTTTGATTTCTGTACCCTTTTTCTTATGTAAAGTTTACCTGACTTGGTGAGGGGAAGGGGAAAGACAGAAATGATGGGACATAAGATGAACCAATTCAGCAGTGAAACCCAGTAGATGCTATATTGGAATGAACTATACAACTTGGAGAGGGGGAATAAACATAACCAAAAATTATTCGCCATCATTTTTTTCTTTTACCTCCCTTTCCCCTTATCCTTCTACGTAATTAGAATCATGTTATAAGTGTATGTATATATATATATATGTATATATATATATATATATACATATATATATGGGAATATAGACATATGTATATAGACAAAAACACACAATGCTGTCTTTTTTCGCTTGACTTACCTGGCTCACAATGATGTTTTCCAATTCCATTCATTTTCCCTTCCAAAGGGCATTTCATATTTTTTATGGATGTATAATATTTGATGGTATATGTACAATATCTGTTGTATTAATTCAGAGGATTTAGTCATTTGGCTATTGCAAATAGGACCATAATAAACAGTATCTGGCATGCAGATGGTTTTCTTGATTCACACTAATTTGGATATATGCCTAGTAGTGGGTTGGCAGAGTTAGGAGATAGTTCTAGTTTTACTTTCTTGAGGAAGCTTCATAATAATTTTGGTTACACTAGTTTATATTCCCACCATCAATGTTTGAGGGTCTTTTCCCCCTGACTTCTTACCAGCATTTGTTGTTTGCTTTTTTGATGATTGTCATTGTGACTGTGGTGAGATGGAACCTTTGAGGTTTCCTTAGGACTTTTAACTCATGTTTCCTTTATAGCTAAGGATGTTAAAATACTTTTTAGATTTCTTAATCTGGAAACTGTTCAGTTTTCTTACCCATTAATTCGTTGAATTATTTATTCATTTTCTGTTTATTTTTTTCAGAGCTTTGTATATTCTGGACATTTACTCATTTACCTGAATAGCTAGTGAATATTTTCTCTCATTCAGTGGATTGTTTGTTTTCAGTGGATTGTTGCTTCTACTGTACTTAAACTTTTTAATTTGGTGCAGTCCCACTTGTTACTGTTCTTGTTTTCTGGGTAAGTGGAATCTTACTCAGAAAATAATTAGATGTGCCGCTTATCTTCTGGGGAAATCTCTAGACTTTCCTGTAGTAGATTGAGAGTTTTAGGTCATATTTTTGAGATTTTCAGACTATGTGGAATTAATTTTTGGAGAAAGTGAGAGATGTCAACTTTCAGTGTCCTTCAAGTGGATAACCAGTTTTCTTAGCACTATTTGTTGAGGATGCTATTGCTTTCTACTGCACGTTTTTATTTTCCTTGTTGAAAATTAGGTGATTGTAGCTGTGTGGTTTTGTTCCTGGTCTTCTTATTAAGGTTTATTAGTATTTGGGTATATTTTTGTGCCAGTACCAATCTGGTTGTATACTGTGTTTCTGTAGCATAATTTGAAGTGTGTTTTCCTGATACCTGTAACATTCTTCTTAAAAATTTAGGCTTACTTTTGCTATTTTTTAAAAAATGTTTTCATTTTTTTAAACATTTATGATTTTGCAAGCTAGCAGTAAAATATTGCTTTCAGTATTTTACTAATTGGCACCATATGCCTTTTAAAGCTAACTGGAACATTGTTTCACTGTAAATGAGTGTAAAATAAAGATGATTATTTCTAATATCCAATCATGTGATCAGTTATGAATTAAATCACTATTTTTGGCTCTATGTAAGATGTGTAGGGCCGTGCAGGTGCTGTGGGCGGGAGTGCAGGGAAGGCGAAGAAGGGGCCAAGCAGGCCAAGGGATGGGCTCCCACTCCCAAGGCCACCAGCACTGTGCCTGCTGGGTTTGGCTGCCTCCTGCTGCAGTGCTCAATACCCAGGCTCAATTGCTCGCCCACTCCCTGGCTCTTAGGCTCCCTCAACCTGGACCTGGATGCCTGTTGCAGAGCTGCAAGGCGGCCGGTGCCCTGGCTGGAGCTGCTACCTGCAAGAGAAGGCAGCAGAGGCCGGCTTGGCAGGCAGCTTGCTCTCCCACTAGCCCTCAGTTCTGCGCTCTGTGCTCAGCTTTCACGCTGCTGTTCTCTCTTCTGGCCTGGCATAGCCACTACAGCCCATGGCTGCCTCCCTCCTCTTCCCTTCCCTGCCTCTCTTCCCCCTCCTCTCTTCCCTCTATCCTGCTCCACCCCCTGTCCCTCCCCTGCTTCCTGTCCTCATTTCATCTCCTTCCCCCTCTTCTCCTGAAAGGCTAATGAAGTCTTCTTATTCATAATAATGTCAGTTTCTGTCACCTATCTATCCTATATCAATTTTCTTTGTGCTGGACTTCACTGGATTTGGACCCTTTGTTTTGGGAAGTCCCGTGCAAAACCTGCCTTCTATGGACAGAGCTGAAAGTTCTAGATGTTCTTCATCTTGCTTTATAGTCCTACCCAAAGTCCGGTGTGCATGGTTTACAGTGCTGGGGTGCCCACCTATTGCTCTTTGACCTCATTTCTGTTTTGGCCTTAGAAGCTGCCTAGCTTCCTTTATAATGGGTATTTTGCTAGCAATTATCTTCATATTTATACTTCACAGTCAGTATCCTGTTATTTTGGAAGCTACCAAATAATCCTTCAAAATGTTCCTTTCTTTTTTAAACTGTCTGGGATCATCCCCCTCCGCCCCCCGCCCCCCCACACACACTAAGAAACTACAAAGGCTAGGAAACTTCTCAGCTCATTTCTTTAGAAAATGGAATATCTAATTTCTCTCAGGACAGTGAGTATTTCCAAGGAGCCTAGGATTTTAGTCAAGAAAGAATTTTTTTGGGGGTGGTCCGGTCTTGGGGCCTGAACTCTGGTCCTGGGCGCTGTCCCTCACCTCTTCAGCTCAATGCTAGTGCTCTACCACTTGAGTCACAGCGCCACTTCCGGCTTTTTTTCTTTTTGCCTATGTGGTGCTGAGGAATCGAACCCAGGACCTTATGTATGCAAGGCAAGCACTCTACTACTGAGCCACCTTCCCAGCCCCGAAAGAATTTTGACGATAACCTTGTCAACTGCATATATTGATCTATTATGCTTATAGTAGCAATAGCCTTGGGATATATAGCTATGGAATATTGGGAAATTCAGTTAATTAGTTGGAGGGTGGTGTGTTTATTTGTATATGTAGATATTTGTTTGCATAAATGTGTATATAGAAACATAGATGGCCTCTAATGTGAAAGAGTTGAATTTACTCATATCCAGAGTTTTTGGACTTCAGTTCCTAATTATGAATTCTCATTTTCAGTAGTTACAAAATGCTGAATAAATATAAATAATAATTAAACCATCATAGAATCATAAAAGAAGTGAATTTATAGTTTTCTTCTGAGAGTTTAAGTTGATAGGATGTTTTGATAGATCAGTAGCAACAGATATCCAGTTGTAATTTTATATATGAAGGGACATTGGTTGCTCAGGTTCATACCTTATCACAAATTAGCTTTTACCAATATTATAACTTTCTAAGTCCCTTTGTTATAGTTTCTTAATTCAAGAAAGAAATAACTTAACCCCTATTAATAGAGAATGTATGTTTGTGATAACATTTTCTATAGCTTTTCAAAAACTTATATTAGGTAAAACTGTTTGTAAGGTCACTGTAAGTCATAAAGTCAGTAAACTTTAGATATTTATGTTTGAATACTTTTTTTGCACTTCATAGGAAGTTGCAGAAACATAACTGTACAGAGTATTTTAGTGTTATATAGGGCTGTATCCAATTTATATATTTTAGAGATGAGAAATTAGAGATAGATAAGAGGCCTAAGGCCCTGTGACTGGCCTTCAGTGTAGATCTGACCCTAGAACCTTGTGCTTATTATGGTTAAGATGATGGTTCTGTTGATTATTGTGGTGATCTAGAATGTTCAATGATGCCATTTTGACTATCTCTTGTTCAGTGTAATTTTTGCTTTGGTAAGCGTATTTAGGATTCCAGAAAAAAAATTAGAGAGGGGTTTTGTTTTGTTTTTTATTTTTGTGAGTCATGAGGTATGAATTTAGGGCCTGGGCAATGTCTCTGACCTTCTTTGCTCCAGGCTAGCACTCTAAACTTTGAGCACAGCTCCACTTCCGTTTTTCTGGTGTTTAATTGGAGAAAAGAGTCTCATGGCTGCCCTGGCTGGCTTTGAACTGGGATCCTAGATCATGAGTAGTTAGAATTTGTGAGCCACCCATGCCTGGCTCAAGAGAGGTTTGTTTTGTTTTGTTTTTTAATTTATTAGTATCCATTAGTTACACAAGAAGAATTTTGGTGTGACATTTCTGTACATGTATACAATGTGTCCCAATCACAATCTCACCCTAAGAGAAATAGTTTTCAAAAAACAGAACTGAGTACTTTAATGCTGGAAGCTATGATTTATTCTGGTATATAGGTTTAGATTTAGGCTTTGAGTTTCTACATTTTGTGTCTATTAATATTATATGGAAATGTAGGACTGACTTAAGGTCTTCTCTTCTTAAAAAGTTGATCAAAACATTAATGTCATAGAGTGGGTGGTGAGACCATTTAACCGGTGTTCTGATTAAGAGTCTGTTATTACCCAGACACTAGGGTTTATGCTTTAATCCTAGCTACTCAGGTGGCTGAAATCTGAAGACCACAGTTCAAAGCTAGCATGGACAGGAAGATCCATGAAACTCTTATCTCCAATTAACTATGAAAAAGTTGAAAGTGGGGCTCTGGCTCAAGTGGGAGAGCATTAGGTTTGAGCAAAAAAGCTGAGAGGCATGGGGCTGGGAAGGTGGCTCAGTGGTAGAGTGCTTGCCTTGCATGCATGAGGCCCTGGGTTCGATTCCTCAGCACCACATAAGCAAAAAGAAAAAAGCCGGAAGTGGCACTAGGGCTCAAGTGATAGAGCGCTAGCCTTGAGCTGAAGAGCTGAGGGACAGTGCCCAGGCCCAGAGTTCAGGCCCCACAACCGGACCCAAAAAAAAAAAAAAAAAAAAAGCTGAGAGGCAGTTCCCAGGCCCTGATTTTAAGCCTCATTAATGGCACATGCACACGTTTGTACATAAACACACACACACTAAACACACACACACACAGAGAGCCATTATTGATTTTGCAAGTGCAGTGCAGTCCTCTCTTCTTGACTGGCAGATTTTTGACATAATATTTTATAGTATATTTAATAATCCTGACATTTATTTAAAGCAGAAAAGCAAATCTTCAACTTTATAATGGCTTACTAAGAGTTATGAGATCACAGTGATATGTTCTGAAAATAATACCAGATGGAGATCAAATCAAGGAAGCAGAGATAAGACTCCCACTGACAATGAGTTCTGAAATGCTTGTGTGGATATACTTGTAACTAAGATTCAGCTGATCTGGTTTCTTAGATATTCTCTACCTCTTTCTGTATTTCACTATGATCTCTTCCCAATTTTTTTCTTCTTTTTCATTTTCTGCCTTGATATGTTAATACTTTGTTTTTCTTCAGTGAAAAGCTATTGGATCTCCTTTTAAACAAAAAAATACATGGTTTTATGTAGGTTTTACATTTGACATCTTAAAGTTTCTAGTTCTCTGGAGTTAGAATAATAATAATTCAAACGCTGAAATAGTTTTGAATAATAAAAAATACTGTTCATCCTTACAGATACTGAATTCCCAGTACTGTTTTGGGCTATATTTCACAGCAGAAGAATGGTTTTCAATACTCAACAGAATCAGCTTTGCTCTGAGAACTTTTTCCCTGTGTTATTAATTTCACATAGTTTGGATATGTCAGAAGCACTGCCTAATTACAGACTGTGAACACGATTTATGTATTTGTGTTAATTAGAATACAGAATAACAAGAATATTAAAGAAGGTAAAATAAGTGGGCATTTTTGATTGTCAGAAAACTTTACATTATATAAAAATATTTTTAACAAATGTTTTTTTTTTTTTTTTGGTCGGTTGTGGGGCCTGAAAGGTGGGCCTGGGCGCTGTCCCTTAGTTCTTCAGGTGAAGGTTAGCACTCTACTACTTGAGCATCAGCCCCACTTTCGGCTTTTTCTGCTTATGTGGTGCTGAGGAATTGAACCCAGGGCCTCATGCATGTAAGGCAAGCACTCCACCACTGAGCCACCTTCCCAGCCCCAAAGGTTTTGTTCTTTAATATGCTAGTTACCCCATTGCTCTGTTATAGTTCTATACAGTTATGGGGAAGAAAAATTTATAATAATGATACTCTGAAATAAGGTTGCTAACTCCTTTTTTTTGGGGGGGGGGCTGGTCCTGTGGCTTAAGCTCAGGCCCAGAGGCACTGTCCCTTAGATTCTTTTGCTCAAGGCTATCATTCTACCACTTGAGAGTCACAGCTTCACTTTCAGCTTTTTTGGTAGTTTATTGGAGGTAAGAGGCTCATCGACTTTCCTCCCTGGACTGGCTTCAACCCAAGATTCTCAGATCTCAGCCTCCTGAGTAGCTATGATTATAGGTATGAGCCACCAGTACCCTGCTCAGGGTTTCTAACTTCTTTGAAAACAAATGTTTTTTTTAAAAAATCTTTTTAAAATAAGGAAACTTTAAAAAATTGACACCATTATATGAAACTATCATAATAATATAGGTGGAAAAAGTAAAGTTGTTTGCTGTGGTATGTATCATGGTAGTGGAGAGGTCAGGCCTGACTTGCTTGGGCTGCCTATAATGACTCTCCCCCAATCCTGGATTCCCTGGCTTCATTTTAGTACAACATATTTAAAACACTGAAAAAATATATATGTAAAATGTATGTTGAGAGTCTCTACTAACTGCAGTAAAATTCTTCACTTTTAGACCTTGCTAAAAATAGAATATTACCTGAGTAGTGCATATGTTATATGAGTTCATTCATTTATGATTACATTTGGTGGGAATCAAGGTCTCCGGTAGAATTATCATTGGGTAACAATATTTCCTATACAGGTTTAGAGATCACATCTGAAAGAGAATTTCAAAAGGATTTTTCGTTGAAGCAGCTAATATATTAGCAGGTTTTTCAACATAATTCAACATATATGTATTGTATGTCCATGGTATACAAGGCACTGAATTATCTCTCAAGAATACAGAAAAGGAAGAAAACAGATTTTGTACTCACAGAGTTTATGGTTTGATAGCAGAAGAGGAAATTTTATCCTTGTATGACTTTCCCAGATCACAAAGTCATAGAAGAAATTTAGTTCTTAGTTTCCTTTTTATTCTACATATGAAAAAAAATTGAAGTGATTTTTTTTCTCTCATTTATTGTCTTTGGCGGTGCTGGAGATTCAACATAGGGCCTTACCCAGGCTAAGGAAGAGCTATGTCAGTGAATTGCAAGTTTTTATGAAAAAGTTAAACATTCATACAAAAGTAAACAGAATTCTTTAGTGACCTCTCTATATCTATCTTCAATCAAATGTGGCAAATTCTGTTCTGTCCTCTACCTTTCACACTAATTGATACTGAATCAAATCTCAGACATATGACTTTACCTGGAAACCTTCATGGTGCAACCAAAAATGACAGGACTCTACAAAAAACAGAATAGTTATTACTCTTAGCAGCTAACAGCAGCATCTTAATGCCATTTAACATGCTGACATTTTTATAAATGACATAAATACACCCCAATAATTGTTTGACACCTTTTAATCTTTGTAGGTTCACCCCCTGCATCTTTTTTCTTCCTAGTTTTTGTTTGCCCTTTAGAATTTTCCATGCCCAGATTTTCTCTATGATTGTTCTCTTAGTGTTTCACGGTATAGTTTAATAAATTCTTCTGCCTTGTTTATTTTCTGCAAATTGATAATTAAGTTTTCAAGGTTTTATCCAATTATGGTTAGACTATTTTGGTTATATCTACCTCATAGGTTAGGAGGTGGCCCTCCATCCTCAGTATAAGAAAGATACAGACTTACAAGGTCTGGTTCTGCCTCTGCCTTTCTGACTCTCTCTCTCTCTGTGTCTTTCTAACATGAGAAAAATGGTGGTCAGTGCATAGATACATTAAATCACTAAGGGCTGCCCAATGGTGATGTTATAATTCTATGATCTCTTTCATTTGCTGAGTGTCCAGAATACATTTATAAAGAGAAACATGCACTGTTTGCTTAAAAACACGGTTGTAATTTGTGTAGTTAAAGAAAGACCAAGCTAGGCACTGGTGCCTCACGCCTGTAATGCTAGCTACTCAGGAGGCTGAGATCTGATGATCGCAGTTTAAAGCCAGCCTGGGAAGAAAAGTCTGTCAGACTCTAATCTCTAATAAACCACCAGAAAACTGAAGTGGAGCTGTGGCTTATGTGGGTAGAGCACTAGCCTTGAGCTGAAGAGCTCAGGGACAGTTTCCAGGCCCAACAGATCATGACCAACAGAAAAAAAAGGGAGGACAGATATTTTATTTTTGACTTTTATTGGCAAGTTTTCAAAATGATGTACTTCTCTATTATTCTTCAAAAGGAAAAAAAAGAAAAGGCTCACCACATCGCCTTAATTATGATGGCTAATTGTATGCATCAAGTTGAGTGGGCTAAAGATTTCCAGATAGCTGACAAAGCTATTTTTGGGTGAATATGAGGATGTTCACATGAGAGATTAGTATTTTGATATGTAGATTGAGTAAAGATCACCTTTTTTTTATTGTGAAAATACCGTACAGAGGGGTTACAATTACATGGGCAAGGTACATTTCTTTTCTTTTCTTTTCTTTTTCATGGGCAAAAATGAAAGACTTTATCTAGAAAAATAACTAAAGCAGAACAGGTTGTGGGTGCTGGTGGCTCATATATTGGAATACTTGTCTAGAAAACACAAACAGGATTTTGTTATCCTGTTTGTGTTCTCTAGACAAATAACAAAATGTTGAAACAAGGATACGGGTTGACCCATTGTAACAATGAGATGTACAAGATATTATGTTGAAAATGAACTTTACAACTAGAGGGGGAAAAAGGGGAATTTGGGGAGGTGAGGAAGGAAGGGATGGTAGGGCAAAAACAAAAGAGGAGGTAACAATGCTCAACAGGAAATGTACTCATTATATTACTCGTGTAACTGTGACTACTCTGTACACTATTTTTACAATAAAAAATTATAAAAAAGAAAACACAAACAGGGTCTTGCATTCAAACCCCAATCTTATCATATCCCTCCTCTTTTTTTTTATTTGGTATAGAGCTTGAACTCAAGGCCTAAGCATTGTCTCTGAGATTTTTTGCTCAAGATTAGCACTCTACCAGTTGAACCACAGTGCCACTTCCAGATTGTTCTATGATTAATTGCAGTTAAGAGTCTCATGAAACATTAGCAAGAAAGAAAAATAAAAACATTTGTGTCCCTACCTTGGAGTCCATTTTGCTTAACATCATCTTATCTGGTCATATGTACATAGCTTTGGAACTTTTCTGCTTGTCCCAGACATATACTAGTTACTGCAAATAAGGGAAACCATAGGACCTATGTTTCTTTGGGCCTGGCTTACTTCACTTAATATAATTTTTTCAGAGACTTTCCATTTCCTAACAAATGGGGTGATGTCATTCTTTCTGAGGGAGGCACATTTTCTTGATCCAGTCATCTAATGAGAGGCATCTGGGTTGGTTCCATATCTTAGCTATGGGAAATAATGCTGTAATAAACATAGTTGTGCTGGTAGCTTTAGTATGGTCTTGTTTGTGATCATTTGGGTAAATGCCCAAAAGTGGGACTGCTGGGTCATAGGGAAGCTTATGTGGAGTCTTTTGAGCAATCTCCATACTACTTCCAAAGTGGTTGAACAAGTTTACACTCCTACCAACAATGCAGTAGGATTCCCTTCTGGCCTCATCCCCTCTGTAAATATGACCAGATAAGACGATGTTAAATGAAATGAACCCCAAGATTGGGACAAAAGTGGTTTTTTATTTCTTGCTATTGTTTCTAACATATTTATAATGTACCATATTATCTTTTTGTTTCTTTGTATGTTCCTCCCCCACAGTATTTGTTGTCTGTGCTCTGCATCTTGATTATACACTTCTCTAGCTTGGGCAGGGGAAGGGGAAAAACAAAATGCTTAAGTAGGGATACAGGTAGACCCATTGTAACAATGAGATGCACAAGACACTTTGTTGAAAAGTGAACTTTACAATTTAGGCAGGGAGTGGGGGGAGGAGAGAAGGGGAGAGTGTAGTTGTAGAGGTGGGGAGGGAAGAGAGTATAGGGGAAAGACAAAGGAGGAGGTAACAATGCTTGATAGGAAATGTACTCATTACCTTGCTCATGTAACTGTAACCCTTTTGTGCAGTATTTTTAAAATAAAAAAGTATTTTTAAAAAAAGAGTCTCATGAGTTGAAGAGCTGAGGGACAGGGCCCAGGCCCAGAGTTTAGGGCCCCATGACTGACAAAAAATATATCAAAAGAAAGAAAGACTAGGAAAAACAATATTTTTCGTTATTTGTTATTTTGCTGGTATTATGGTTTGAACTCAGGGCTTGCATGCTGGCTTGGCTCTTTCTCTCAAGGCTAGACATCTACCTGGAGCCACAGTTCTACTTCCTGCTTTCTTTTTTTTTTTCATTTTATTTTATTTTATTTTATTTGTGGCAAGGTACATTTCTTATCAAGCATTGTATCCTCCTCCTTTGTTTCCCCTTCCCATCCCTTCCCAGCCTCCCCCTGCCGTCCCCCACCCAATCCTCCCTCCCCACCAAAGTTGTAAAGTTCGTTTTCGACATGACAACTTGTACTTCTTATTGTGGCAACGGGTTCACCTGTATCCTTATTTAAACGACTTGTTTTTCCCCTTCCCCTCCACAAATTATATCGACATCAAATACAGTAAAAGCAGGGGTTATACTGTGGGGGAGGGACATAAAAACAACATAGAAATAATCTTATAAATGCGTTTGAAACAAAAGCATGAAAGAAAAAAACATTTAAATACATATCTTAGGTTTCATTTTCCTAAGATTCCATGATTATCTGAACTTTTATAGTAATTTTTAAATTCTATCTATGTATCTATCTATCTATCTGTCTGTCTGTCTGTCTGTCTATCTAATTATCTAGCTATCTATGTATCATCTATCACTTGTTTCTGCAGAGACCCTTAGCTATAATAACTTTGAATATCACAGGATCTCTTGAGATTTAAATGAATTTGATGTATCTTAATCCATTTATATTTATTGATGTGCTTATTTTGTAGTCTTTGCACACTTCACGTCCTTTACTTGCTCCTGAATCCCCATGACACAATGTTAGTACTTTTTTACTTCTTGAGCTGGTCCGAGGGCGTGAACTCAGGGCCTGAGCATTGTCCTTGAGCATTTTTGCTCAAGGCTAGCACTCTACCACTTGAGCCACAGCACCATTTCTTGTTTTTTGGTGATGTTAATTGGAGGTAAATGTGACATGGATTTTTCTGGTGTGTGTGTGTGTGAGTGTGTGTGTGTGTGTGTGTGTGTGTGTGTGTGTGTGTGTGTGTGTGTGTGTGTGTGTGTGTGTGTGTGTGTGTATGTAATGGATATTTTCTGTCTGGGTGGGCTAGCTTATAACCATGATCCTTGGATCTCAACTTGATGAGTAGTAAGGGTTACAGACATGAGCTACTTCAGTCAGGTTTGATGTCAGTAATCTTTGATAACTTCTTTGCTATTTGGCAAGAAAATATCTTCCAGGTTTAGTTTTTATGTTTCCTTCTCGTCACCAGACTTAAGGGGAAAATAAAAATACTGATTTTTTTTTTAGGTTAGAATGTGAACTTGAGTTTCTTCATTATTATTAACTACAGGACTTCAAAAAGCACTGGTTCTGGATCCCAGTCTGTACTACACAGGAACATATCTACCTTGGGCCATATCCACCTTCACTAGCAATATTTAAGGAGCTGGTTTAAGCCACTTGACCAACCTTAAGTGTTATAATTTTTATTGTAATACATTGTAGTGCAACTCTACTCTCTGCAAGAGATAAACTCAGTACATAGATTCTGTCCTATAAATGCCACTTTGACAAATGACATTACTTTTCTTTTTATGTTTATGTTTATTTTATATTTTATTTTTAGTGTATTTTTAGTATGTTAAAGTAGTTGTGTTAAGGAATTGCCGTTCAACAAAGCAATATATGAGTACAATGCATCTTGATTAATATTATCCATTTCATCATTTCCCCCATCCCTCCCAATTTCACCCCTTTCTCAGTTTTGTAAGATAAACATTGAATTTTATGACTGCATTCTTCCCTGTTCTTCATTTGTCTAGCTCCCTTTCTTTGATCCTTTTCACTTTTGAATACTCGTTTCCTGTTGTTTATTTTGTTGGACTGTGAGTCAGCCTTTCTTAGCAATTACACTCTGAGTTCATTCCTGATTCTACCAGATTTTGGCTGATACATTTGTGTATATTTGCATAACATTGAAGATGTTTACTTATATTTATAAATGAATTCTAGCTTTCATATATGAGAGAAAACATACATCTTTGACTCCCTGAGCCTGATTTCTTTTAGTATGATATTTTCTAGGTCTTTCCATTTTTTTGCAAATGATACAATATTATTCTTTCTAAAGGATAAGTAAAATTTAGTTATATAAATTTCTTTACCCATTCATCTATTGAGGGCCACCTGGGCTGATTCCATACCTTGGCTGTGGTGAACAGTGCTGCAATAAACATGGTTGTGCAAGTGACTTTACTGTATCCTAGTTTGTAATCTTTAAGAATAGAATTGCTGGATTTTACTGTAGTTCTTTGAGGATCTTCCATATTGTTTTCCAGTGTAGTTGAAAAAGTTTACACTCTTACTAACATTGTACTAGAGTTACTATTCACTCACATCCATACTAGAATCTGTTATTATCTGTATTATTGATGATGTCCAACTACTAATAACAGGCTGGTCTATGGGTCTTCATCTTCCTGCCTCTACCTCCAGAGTTGGGATTTCAGGTGAGTGCCATCATGCCCAAATTGTTTCCTATTTTAGAACTGTCAGGTTTCTTTTTTCTTCTTTTTTTTATTGTGAAAATATTGTACAGAAGGGTTACAATTAATGAGTACATTTCTTATCAAGCATTGTAGCCTCCTCCTTTGTTTCCCCTTCCCAGCCCTTCCCATCCTCCTCCCGCCCCCGCAATCCTCCCCACGCTGCCCCCCCACCAAAGTTGTAAAGTTCGTTTTCGACATAACGACTTGTACATCTCATTGTTGCAATGGGTCCACCTGTATCCCTATTTAAATGATTTGTTTTTCCCCTTCCCCTCCACTAATTATACCAACAGCAAATACAGTGAAAGCAGGGATTATACTGTGGGGGACGGACATACAAAGCAACAAAGAAATAATCTTATGAATGTGTTAGTAACAATCACATGAAAGAAAAAAATTTGAATACATATCTTAGGGTTCATTTTCCTAACATCACCTTATCTGACCTTTTCTGCTTGACTCATACATATACTAGATATTGGAAATAAGGTAAACCATGGAACCTATGTTTCTTTGGGCTTGGCTTACTTCACTTAATATAATTTTTTCCAAGTCTTTCCATTTCCTAACAAATTGGGCAATGTCATTCTTTCTGATGGAGGCATAGAATTCCATTGTGTATATATACACCGCATTTTCTTGATCTATTCATCTACTGAGAGGCATCTGGGTTTGTTCCATATGTCAGCTATGGTAAATAATGCTGCAATAAACATAGTCGTGCTGGTAGCTTTAGTGTGGTCTTGTTTGTAAATATTTGGGTAAATGCCCAAAAGTGGGATTGCTGGGTCATAGGGGAGCTCTATGTGGAGTCTTTTGAGGAACCTCCATACTGCTTTCCAAAGTGGTTGAACAAGTTTACACCCCCACCAAAAATGTAGTAAGGTTCCCTTCTGTCCACATCCCCTCCAGCCTCTGTTGTTATTAGAGTAGATCTGTCAGGTTTCTCTGCACATGTATTTTCCCATAATCAGTGATAGGTATCATCATTAGTTTTGCTGGTCTTGGGCTTTAACGTAGGACCTGGGTGCTTTCCCTGAGATTATTTTACTTGAGGCTAGCACTACATCATTTGGACCCATAGCTGTTGGGAGCCGACAGTAAAACTCCAAGGTCATCTTGACCCTTGTGCTCACTTGAAGGCACATACAAGGACCTGGCTTTCATGAATAACACCAGGTGTCCGGGTTTGCCTTGCTATGTCTGTAGAATTTTCTTTACTTTCTATCAGTTGACCTTGTCTTGTTTCTTTCTGCACCCTTGTTTTTATTAAAGACTTTTCTTGCTTTTCTGCACTATGGTGACCTTAGGTTACCTCTTGACTTCTAATAGTATAAATAAGGAGAGTTAAAAATAAACGGGGCTGCAGTCTTGAGCTGCAGACCTCCCAACCCCATCCTTTGTCTTATGTCTTTATTTTTCCGTCCTCGCCCCCTAAATCAGGAGTTCCTTTCGTTGCCGGCTAGTTCCGGCACATAGCACCAATTCCGGTAGTTAATTGGAAATTAAAATCTCACAGGCTTTCCTGCTCATGCTGGCTTTGAACCATGATCCTCAGATATCAGCCCCTTGAGTAGCCAGGATTACAGGTGTGAGCCACCAGTGCCTGCCTGATATCATCATTTTTAAATGTATGCTTCTCAAAAGTATGATAAAGTGCTAACCTAGTATCTCAGACTATGTCCTTCTTTGGAAGTAGTATTACTTAAAATTAACATGAGAGTAGAGTGGTACATTTATCAGAAATGATCAGCATCCTTAAAAGGAAAGAGACAAATAAAGTGATACATGCAGAGAGAAGATACTAGAAGAAGATATCAGAGTGGTAAAGTGCAAGACAAGGAATGTGAAAAGTTCATGGCCACCACAAAAGCTAGAAATAAGCAGGAGGAGCAAAGTTCTGCTGACACCTTTGACTTCAGCCTTCTAATCTCCAAAACTGTGAGAGTGTTCATTTTTCTGTGTGTGTGCTGCAAGCTGCTCACTTTGTTATCCTTTGTTACAGTGACATTCAACACCAAATATAACCATCTTTACCAGTGATGTACTCTATGAACCAGTTTAATTATATAATAATAGAGGATTTTTTTTTGGTCATGAGTCTTGAACTCTGGGCTTGGATGCTGTCCTTGAGCTTTTCAGCTCAAGGCTAGTGCTCTATCAGTTGAACCACAGCACCACTTTGGTTCTCTGGTGGTTAATTGGAGATAAGAGTATCACAGACTTTCCTGTCTGGACTGGTTTTGAACCATGAATCTCAGATCTCAGCCTCCTGAGTAGCTAGGATTACAGACGTAGCTAGGATTACAGACAAGAGCCACCAGCACCTGGCTAATAGAGGATTTTTAAAAGGTAAATTTAATGTAGATTTCTTTTTGATTTTGTTGTTGCTTTTCAAATTGGAAAATAGTTTTTTGTTTTTGTTTTTTTTGGTCAGTCGTGGGGCTTAAAATCTGGGCCTGGGTGCTGTCCCTCAGCTCTTCAGCTCAAGGTGAGCGCTCTACCACTTGAGCTACAGCACCTTTTCCAGTTTTCTGGTGGTTATTGGAGATAGGAGTCTCACGGTCTTTCCTGCCTGGGCTGGCTTGAATCGGTACATACATTTCAATTGTTTGCAAAGTTGGGCATTTTCAGTTGTTGCAAAGTCTTTTTTGGTCTAGATTATTTCTCTTTGCCTCTGTCTTTTTGTCTTTGCAGTGAAATTTTAATAACTTGCAATGCTGTATATTTAGTGGAGTATTACATACAGTTCAGTTTATTGTGCTTACTTGTGACAAAATATAAACCCATTTTACTCATGTTGATGTTGTTGAGATGCATTTTTATTTTACTCCAGCATATTTATAATCTTGTGTCTCTAGCGGTCAGTGTGGCTTAAAGAAATTTTGTTCTGCTTCATTTCAGACTACATTGAATTAACATTTAGTTCAAAGCACCTTAATCACTGTGATGATAAAAATAATGGCCAAGGGAACAGAAGTCAATTAAAATGACAACTTCTACAAACATTATCTTATACAATGATATTGATTTTGGTACATAGAAATTTTGACTGAGCCCATGGACTTTAATATTCTTGGAAATATTTGAAGTATTTTTCCCTTTATCATGGAAATTGTTACCACTTTTGTTTAAAAAATACATGAATTATTCTTCTAGTTTCCTTTTAGAAATAGATTTGTGCCTCTATTCAATGCTATTCAGATAGACACCTCTGACAAGCCATATTATTTCTTCATGAAGTTGATTTGATGCAATTATATGTATGTTTCCATATTTATGTTGTGTTTAAAGAAGAGGCATTATGAAATTCTTGGGATGTATAGACTTGTCATGGTTTAACTAGGATGCTATTGAAAAGTCTATCATAGCTCTGTCACAACTATCTGCTTTAATATCCACCACACTTTTAAGACTTCTTTAGCTCTCTAATTTCTTCTTCTTCATCTCTTTCTGTCTTGATTTATTGGGATAATATAAAGGTGAATTGCTGATAAAATTGTAGATTTGGTTAGAATTCTTAGATGACTTCATTTATTAAATACTCTTCAATGAACACATGGTAATGGTAGGAAGAGAGGAAAGAAGACAAGTTTATATTATTTTAGGGATGGGCATCAGCAAAGTGAACAAGTGCTCCCAGGGGCCACAGCATGAACAATTTCGCATTTATTTATTCTCTTGTAAACTATAATCAAATATATGTTAGTAATTACATTAATATATAACAATGTAATATATAATATGGAATAATTACATTTGTTAGAGATTGTATTTATTTGATTGTATATGTTGTAGAATCCATTGCTGCATATTGTAGAAACAGTAAAGAAGGGCTGACTAGAGCATCAACATGCTGAAGGCAATAGAAAGCAATATCAACTACTTGCTACAGCAACATATACTGTATACTAAGATCAAAATGATGCAGAGATTAGCATGTCTCCTGTATAAGGATGACAAACAAATTGCTAAAGCATTTCATATTTTAAAATATTGCAAGTGTATATCTATATGGCAAGGAAAGGAATAATAAAATGTGTAGAGCCAAACTCTCTATTTCTAGAAGTCTGGGACCACTTAGAATATGAAGAAATGCCTATATATACTTTAATAGCTCCTAAGAGATTATTGTTTGTCTCCTTAGTCCATATGTAAGGAACTCATTTAGTGTGCAGAGCAGTTTTGTAGTTGTAGGAGATATTGTGAGATATTTAACAGAGTCCAGTTCAGAGTTTGATGCAGCATATCAGGAAGGTTCTAGAAAATACTAGAAATATGCAGAGGAGGAAGGAGCTGGAGTGATAGGAAAATAGTTAAAGGAAAGCTATTTTTCAGATCCAGTATCCTTTGAGTTCACACCTTACTTTGATTTTTATGTGTAGCCATGTAAAAGAGTTCTAGCCATGTAATATTGTCAGTCCCATGATATGTGCTATTTTCAGGCCTCATCTACAAAACTCTCCTAATCATTATCCTTTCTCTTCTTGCACTAGTGACACTGGAAGCCAAATATCAAAGTTAAGCAGAATCCGTGGCAGAATCTGTATTCCTACATCAAGAGAAGAGCTGCTTGACTATCATGAATACCTAATTTGGACTTTAGGAGAGAAGAAACAAACTTTTGTCAAGCCACTGATTTTTTAGTTTTGTTCTTCAAATCACTGTTATTATCATTATTATCTTTTTATTAATTTTGGTTTATTAGTCAAAACAATATACCTTTCTAAAATAAAACTCAGTATATCATGTTAACTGTCATGAGAAGATGAAAAGAAAAAACGTCCCCACCCTCACTTCCCCACCTTATCCAAGCTGATGTCATAGTTGAGAATAGAATTGTAGTTACTAGAAGTTGGGGAGAATAAGGAGAATGTGACCATAGAGGAAGGCTCAACAGTAAGTACCAACTTACAGTTAGGATCAAGAAATTCTGATGTGCCATTATGGAGATAGGTGATTTAGATGATGAGAATTTATTGGTTATTCCCTGAAACTAGAAGAAAATAGTCTGAAAATTTTCAGCAGAATAAAATGTTTGTTTTTCTGCCACAGAAGCATATGTTTAAGTAATAGAGAACAAGAGTCTGGAAAGTAGGGTGCAGCAAAATATAGACAGTAAAGACGTCCTGGAGTCAGAATATAATACAACTGGTTAAACTATAATATTGAGCAAAAGGATCAAAAAGTTAGTTGTCTCAGTTTATAGAGCCTGAAGTAAACCTACTGAAGTGTAAAGGTAAGGAGAGTGGTAATATGTCTTAGGATAAGAAAGATTTGTTATTGTTTCTGCATTGGTGGAAGTGACAATGGATGGGGTGGGAAAATTGTGGTTGAGGTCAGAGTGGAGGCAGAGATTTCTTTCCAGGAGAGGCTAGTTGAACACGTGAGCTGGTGGTGCTGGTGATAAAGGAATAGGCTGAAAAAAATGAGCCACGGGAATGTTGATGACTGTGGGAGCACTGAGGAAAGGGAGAAGCTGGAGATAACTTTTAGGTCTATACTTTAGAGCAGTGAGTGTTCCTTTGCCACATGAGTTTGAGGCATACAGAAAAGGAAAGAAATTACCATAGTATCTAATATGTTCTACAAAGATAAAAAGAACAGTTAACATCAAACTACAGCAGCATTCCTCATGTTCACAAATCCATTTTGTCTTCCTAGGTACATAAACTATATTTTCAATCCTTTCTTGGAGCAAGGTAAAATAATATGGTTAAATTCTAGACAACAGCACATAGTTGTAAATGGTATATGCAATTTCCAGCTCAATCCATAAAATCCTGTATTTTATTCCCCAGCATCTGTTCTGTGGCAACCTTGGAAACTACATATTCCAAATGTTAAACTGCAATATGGAAGAATCCTGTCTCTGTAAGTCACCATTTAGATGAATGAGAGCTTTCCTGAATAGCTATGCAACCAACTGAACTATGACTTAAAGTACAAATTAATATTTATTGTTTTAACCATAATGAACATAGTGTGTATTTAACCAGAATAGCCAATGACACAAATACTTTGTTATTAAGCAACTTTAAGTTTAATGTAGCATCTGTTTAATGGATGGGCTAGCCCTAAAATCAAACTTCATTCATACTCTGGTGGAATAACCCGTGATATCACAGGTTATTGTTCCAATAGGATTTTAGAACCTTTTCCTGTTTATTCTCCTATTTTTCAATCTTAGTTGGTAAATTCTGGTGGTTAGATTTTAAAATAGAAAACTTGATGGTGTATTTTGTCTATTACTTTCTTATTTGAAAAAAATCCTTTAACTGGTAAAAGAGGCTTAAAGTATAGATCTTATTTTACAATATCTTGTCTGATATACTGCTTGGTGTGTTAACAAATATAGTTTAGAGCCTCTCTTATTTTTTCTTTATTTGACAGCCAGTAAGATTTCTGGTACTGTTACATTTATGACTTCATAAATTGGAAATGTGGTCAGAAAGAGAAAACCATTATCACTTAGGAACTCATTCTGCAACAAGATTTTTACCCAAGATTTCATTGGAATTATGGTCTATATGTAGAATCTACCTTGATGGTTTAATGTTGAAATCTGAAGTGAAAGAATTAACTCTGAATGTACTTTTGAAACCTCATTATTTTCATCATAGATTGAGTAATAACAGGCAACATTCTGATTATAGAAACTAGGTAGAAATGATCTCTGTAAACTAAATTGCTAACCTTAGTTTATTTCACTTAGTGTATCCATTGAATGAAATTTTGGTGTGCTGGAAAGTGGCAGTTAAGATACAGCTTAAACATTTTCCCAATATGAATCTGTATTACATTTGTGATTTTTGTGCTAGTGGATATTGAACCTGGTATCTTAAGCATGGTAGATAAGCACTGTCATTAAGCTATATCTCTAATCCTATATATATATATATATATATATATATATATATATATATATATATATATATATATATATCCTTTATATATATATATATATATATATACACAAAGATATATGAACATTTAAAACAGAAGCAACACAGAAGTGTATAGAAGTGAAGTGCATCTCAAAACCTATCAATAATAAAGAACTGTTAAAATTCTGAAGTAGATTTTTATGCCTTCTTTATTTCCATACACAAAATAGTCCTCAGACATATATACAAACACACACATAAATAGAATCAAAATACAGATGTTTGTAATTTACAATTTTACTCACAAGCCTGAAATGTGGTTGTCTCATGTCTGTAAAGAAGAATCACTTTAAAAACACTATGAAATAATCTTTTATAGAAAATACAATAATATAACTAGTGTGGAACACTGTTTCTAGTTTTTCACCATTGTGAGAAATACTGCCATTAACTAATGTGTATATATTTGGGTTTTTGTGAGTAGTGTAAATTGCTATGGTGAATTTGCTTGGAGGGAGGAAAACACATTTAATATTTCTAAATTTAATAGTATTGGAAAGAGTGTATCTATTATGACCAATGCATAGGAAAGGCAGTAGAGAGGATAATGCCTACTATTATAGAAACTGAAATAAAGAAGTCCATGAATGAATTTGTGCTGTTTCTAAAAGCTATTCTGACTCCTGTATTCCAATGTTAGAGTCTGTATTCCAATGTTAGTCTCTGTATTCCAATGTTAGACAAGATTTCCTGATACACAGGAAATGAAACTAATATGTAAATGTAGTATAGGTAGAAAGACTAGAAAAGATTTTTGTTGGAGTAAGACAACTGCATAACTTGTTTGCATTCAGTCCTCTTCTCTTACTCTGAGATGATCTTGTGGAATCTGAGATTACACTTGAGGTACTATAGGATTTGTGAGGTTCTCCATGAGTTCCTCACATATTCTATCTGATTGCTTCACTGTTGTTTTATTTCCATGTGAAGAAGCTAGTAGCCTTTACTGTATTCATTTCCTTCTCTTCTTTCTTCTGCCTGTGTTAGCTGAAAAATACTCTGAAATGTTGAATGAGAAGTTGGAGTAGAGTTAGAGTTGAGAAACTAGGTTTGAGAGTCTCTATTATAGCAGCATTGACAACAAGAAAAACAAATTAGAGAACTAAGGGATCATCGCTGGTTTGTCTTTTGCTTTCTGAAGGTCTGATGTAAAACACATCTGCATTGTGTAATGTGTTTTTTAGATCCAGGCTCTTTCTTTTGTGGTTTCCAGGGTTGTACTCTAAAATGCCTCAGCTTAGAAGAGAGACTCATTTTCTACTGATTATAATTTGTTCTGCTTTCAGTCCATGTTCACATGATATTAGCCTTATTACATGGAGACAAGAAAAGTGAGTCAGCACACAGTAAGTATAACTGTATGTAGAAATCAGGCCTGGAGTCACTTCACATCTCTACGGCTAACTGCTGTGTCAACTTGACAAGATTGTCAATAATTTAGTATCTTAGTTTTCTTGTTTATAAAATAAGGATAAGAATATGACTTTTCAGGCCTGGGAAGGTGGCTCAGTGGTAGAGCGCTTGCCTTGCATGCTTGAGGCCTTGGGCTCAATTCCTCAGCACCACATAAGCAAAAAGAAAAAGGCTTGAAGTGGAGCTGTGGCTCAAGTGGTAGAGCGCTAGCCTTGACCTGAAGAGCTAAGGGACAGCGTCCAGGCCCAGAGTTCAGGCCCATGACCGGACCCCCCCCCCAAAAAAAAAGAATATGTCTTTTCAGCAAAAGATTATTTCATAGTTTTTCAAAGTTATTCTTATTTACTGACATGAAACAACAACTGCATTTCAGGTTGCTGAATAAGTGACTATATGTAAAGGCACATAGCACATTCTTTTTTTGGGGGGATGGGGGGTGTTCTGATTGTGGGGCCTGAACTTGGGGCCTGGATTGCTGTCCCTCAGCTCTTCAGCTCAAGGCTAGTGCTCTACCATTTGAGCCACAGCACCACTTCCAGCTTTTTTCTTTTTGCTTATGTGGTGCTTAGGAGTCGAATCCAGCGCCTCATGCATGGAAGGCAAGCGCTCTACCACTGAGCCACCGTCCCAGCCCCCATAGCATATTCTTAAGAAGTGAACCCAGGCTCTGGGGGCTCACATGTATAAGCTTAGCTGCTCAAGAGGGGTTTGGAGTAGGAAAATCAGTGAGATTCTTACCTTCAACTAATCAGAAAAATGTTGGAAGTGAAGGTATGGTCAACTGAGAACTTGAGAATTCCAAGCCATGAGTTGAAACTCAGTTCTAGCACAGGAAAAAAAGAGATAGATTCTAGTATTAGTGGTAGTTGCACTGGGAATAGAATCATCAATCATGGCTATTGACATGAAAAATACAGAGAATACCTTTAATTGGTACAAAGAATGTGTATAGGAATTTGAGAGAATCAGCTTACTTTCAGTAAAGTTGAAAAAGTAACAATTCATGAAGAAAAATGCATTTGAGTAGGGTCCTAAAAAATGTGTTCCTTTTCCACTAAATCTGTGAAGAAAAATGCAATTTGCAGAATAGGGTGCCAGAGGGAACAAGGATATTGCTGAAGAAATTTGGTGAAATTTGACCTGAAATGCAGTGCCAATTAAGACAAATAGCAAGCTGATAAAAGTTATAAATGAGGGCTAGGGACTTGGCTCAGTATTGAGTGCTTGTTTAGCAATTACAAGAAGTTAATTCCAGCATCATGCACAGAAATCTTAAAATTGAGTAGTCTATGATTTATAAATAAATGACTGTGGTTCTTGTTTTGCTGTATGGGGAATGTGCTGTTCAGATGGGAGAGAACCTTGCCCAGGCCAGTGAGGAGCTGTTCAAAATTTGACCTCCTCTATCCTGAACAGGGAAGTGAAGAAGCTTTGAAGGGGGAGTTTATAGTTTCCTGACACTTTGAAGCACATGGATAGATTTATTTCTACTTCCTCTAAGGGAGAACTTCTCCTAACTCATTTTTCAGGACATAAGGAGTTAGAAATTACCCTGCTTATGGAACCAGACTTATTCTCACTTTTTATTTATTTCAGAGCCCAGTTTCTGACATTTGTATTTGCTCTTTATTTGAGGGCTTGTGAAATCTTATCTCTTTGGTTTGCTTGACTTAATCGCCCATTTTAGAACATGGATCTGCTTTTTCCCCCTGATTTTGAGGCTTCCTATGGAAGTTGACTCCTGCCTCATGGAACCTCTAGTCAAACAAAGCCCTGGATTCTCTTTTTAGCTTGATCCCAGGAGAACCTCAAGCGATGGAACTGTGGGATAATCTTTAAATGGGACAGACCAACTGTATCCAAATTTGTGTTTGTCAGCGAATGCTTGAATGACCTCATCTAGAACACTCAGTGTCTGTATATCTCAGACTGTCTTATTTGAAAATTGATTATAATAATCATAGTACCAGCCTCATGAGGTTATTGTTAGGATTTAATTGAGTAAAACTATGTCTAGAAAATCATTTCTTAATAATGTTAATGTGTTAGAATTTATTATCTATTGTAAGGGGTTCCTGTGGGTACAAGAAGATCAACATTAATTTGACCTAGGGGAGCAAAGAAGACCTCTAAAGAGATAATGATCTTTGAACATAAATTTGATCAACAGATCATTTCCTAAGGGATGCAATGAAGGGAAGGCAATCCAAGAAGAGAGAAAGCTGATGAAATGGTTCAGGTATGAAAAATTTAAGAAGTGTATTATGTGTGGAGCTCTGGATAAATTGTGGAAATGGGGTGAGGATGGAGAAGTTAGGGCAAATGATGTAGCTGAAGAGGGTGGGACAAAGGGAAACTGGGAAGGATTTTCAGGTTAAACCAGTGATTTGTAGTTTAGTTCTGGAGAAGCAGGATGCTAGTGACATTATTTAGGTAGGGAAATAACCATGATGAGGTTTGTAAGGTTCCCCTGGTTACAGTGTGAAAGATCGATTGCATTGAGCTTGAATGTTGGCAGGGAGTCACATTTAAGGAGTTATTTCATTTACTCATGGAGATAAATTAATGTGAGTTCTGTACAGTGGGTCATTAATATCACCTATGCTTTCTTTCCTTTGTTGTGGTGATAATTGCAATTCTCATACATTGCTTTTGTTCCACGTAGTCATTAGTCATTAGTTGACTTGAAAACCTTTATGCAAGCAAAGGATTTTAAAGTGTTGAAATGTATTTGACATGGTACTGAAGCTTTAATTGTGGCTATGATTCAAATCACCCCAGAATTAAGTCCATCCTTTGCTTTACTTGTCCCACCATTAGTAGTATCTCCGGGTGAGTGACCTCTTGGCATTTTTCTGCATGTGTTGGTTGGATTTAGACAGATTTCATTAAACATTTCGTTTTACTTGGCTTGCTTCAGGGTAAAGTCCAAAAGAACTCTCGATATTTGTTCCTTCCCCCCCTCTTCAGCTAACCTATGATTATTTTCTCAAATGGATCCTTTCACACATAGAGTCATTTAAAGAATTTTACCATCTTTTGATTCTATCAGTCTATCAAAAACTTTGTACAAGCTCTAAACAAGTCTGGAATTTGAAGTTACATGTCCTGTCAAAACATTTTTTTTATTTATAAACTCATTTTTCTTTGCTGTGTACTTCTGAAAAAATAGCATTAGCTCTCTATGGTTTTAGAAATTCCTTTTCTTTCAGAACAGCTAGGAAAAAACTACAAATAATAAAACAAAATAATCTGTAACAGACTGTTTTTTTTTTAATAAAAGGGGGGGGGAACCTCATTTCAGAGAGGTAAGGTTGGTCAAGCATTTTAGGTAATGAGAAAGGGAATTTTTCTTAGCCAAACAGAAATGAGGGTTTTAGTGCTTTTAAGGGACTTCCAGAAAGTATTGGTGACTCCTCTTCGTTTTGATGTCTTTTCTGAGTCTCTCTGAATATGTTAGAAAGATCCAAGTAATTAAAGATCTTCAGTGTCTCAGATGATAAGGATTATCACTAAACTTTCTTTTTCCCACCTATATTGCCAACTTCTTTTAGAAAAGAAATAGTATGTGCATCTAACCTTTAGAGGGTCTTAAAGGAATAGGAGGGATTTCTTCACAAATCTGGACAAATTTAAAATACGAAATACAAAGCTCTATGGAATATTACTGGGATAAATGTATAACTAAAGAAAAGAAGTAAAAATTTCCCCACGTTTCTGTAGGTCAGTGAAATGTTAATAAATGTTGAGGGTAGCCTGTGGAAAGTTAATATGGTTAGGTGAGTTAAGGAATGTTCTACCCATCTTAAACAGAAAGCTAATGAGGATTATAGACAAAGAGGATTATAGATACCCAAAAGGAATAGATTTTCTGCTTATTTGACCACACAATGTTTTTCATGGGGTAGGTCAGAGGACCAGAACTCCTCATTTGGAGCACTAAGAAAATGTTTGGGTACATAAAACTAACATGTTTTAACATTAGAAGTTAAGAGTTTTCAGGCATAAATTCTAGTTGAAATCAAATACAGTGGGATACTGCAAAGCCATTGAAATTCAGGTTATTTTTAAGACATAAAAAATGAATATTCTTGGGCTGGGAAGGTGGCTCAGTGGTAGAGCACTTGCCTTGCATGCATGAGGCCCTGGGTTCGATTCCTCAGCACTACATAAGCAAAAAGAAAAAAGACAGAAGTGGCGCTGTGGCTCAAGTGGTAGAGTGCTAGCTTTGAGCTGAAGAGCTGAGGGACCGTGCCCAGGCCTAGAGTTCAGGCCCCATGACCAGATTCCCCCCACCAAAAAAAATGAATAATCTTGGGGGACTTACTGGCTCTGAATTGCTGTGGATGGCTTTAGGATATATTGTACTCTGACTCTTCCCATCACACTTTAACTAGACCTTACTTGCTTGGCACAGAGCATGAAGACTTTATGCTGGTTGTTGAGTATTTATCAACGACTTCTAGAATCTTACCAAAAATCATATGTGTCTTCTGAAATTGAACATGACATTGTAATCATTAATATGATTTACATGATGAAGTTAATAATAGAACTAATTTTATTTCTATATATGTTGACATACTCTGCTAATTCATAGATTAATTCCAAAGAAGGTGTACATAGTTTTGTTAGATTAACAATATGTGACTAAATTTAGAATTTCAAAGGCTAATAGAGTCTTAATATTAAGATCCATAGCAGTTGAAAGCTACTTATTATTGTATTTTTAAAAATAGTATTTTTAGACATATATAATGGACTTTTAGAAAAGGCAAAAACCACAGAAAACCAATGTTTTCTAAAACACACACACACACACACACACACACACACACGAATGTTTTACCTATTTATGCAAATCTAACTCCGTAAGTTTAAATAGTGACTTACTTATATTTTTAATGCTGGATTACGGAATTTGAATTTCAAGAAATTTGAACAGGATGAAATGACTAAATTTTGTAGAGGTAAATGTTATATTCTCTATTTAGAACTGTTAACTATCTCACTCACTGTGGAGCAGAATAATTTTACTTAGCACCAAGTATCAAAAATATCCTGGGCTTACCCATACAGTAAATGTGCACTCAAGTTACAAAAATGAGTCTAATAGGTGAAAGGGATGGCATCAGGTTCAACCCAACAATAGCTTTTAGTGAAGAAGTATAAGGTTGTCTCAGAATATTCAGAGGAATGAAATCAAGATAGGAAGAAATTTCCTATTGTGCTATAGGAAACGAAGCTAAAATTTTATGTTTTCTGAAACTCTAGGAAAACAAAGTTATAGAACACGATATATGCTTCAAATGGCAAGATTCAATCAGTAGATAGAAGCTCTCAGGGAATGGATTATATAGCTCTTTCAAAATAGTCTGACACTAGAACATTGAGGAAGTAATTAGGTTGGCAAAAGATTAGAGATTTCCCTGATATTATTGCTTCCATAGTGTGTAGTTCAATTTTAGGAAAATGTATTGAACATCTATAACATCTCTTCTAAATTTATGATTATAGGCTCGTAAACGTAGAATTAGGTGCATTAACTAATAGTTTTAATTAGGTGACAATCAAAGGACAAGGGAAAATTTTGGAAGGAACTTGGAAATAGTACTGAGGAGAAATGAAACAAAATATTATTAAAATGAGTTTTAAGAGTTTTCTTGAGCATAGTCTGACCTTGCTGTGGAATTTTCTTGAGAGCTATTTGCCTACTTTATGGATATCCACCAATGTGCAGCCATGGGTAAGGTTTTGAGGATAGATGTGTTTGAAATGGGATACATGAAGAAAAGTCTAACTACAGGACTATTAACACCATCTCTTATTTGTATACGCATCCTATGTGCCTTCTATATGTAACACCTAGGATATTATAGTAGTGAAATAATTCAGTGAGACTGTAAGAATTTCTTGTATGCCAGAAAAGTTCTACACTGAAATTGGCTTTGTCTTCTAGAGTAGTGTAGACAATAGTTTTCACTCATAATTTCTTTTGGGGGGGAGGAGAGGGTCCGGTCATGGGACCTGAACTCTGGGCCTGGACGCTGTCCCTCAACTCTTCAGCTCAAGGCTACTGCTCTACCACTTGAGCCACAGTGCCACTTCCGGCTTTTTTCTTTTTGCTTATGTGGTGCTGAGGAATCGAACACAGGGCCTCATGAATGCAAGGCAAGTGCTCTACCACTGAGCCACCTTCCCAGCCCCTTCACTCATAATTTCTTTGAGGTTGATTTTAATTCGTTTCATTAATCCGTCATTCTAAAAGGAAGGATTTTCTTTCTTCAATTGAGATATGTCACAGTGCTCTAATTTACTTGGTTTTTTATTAACTTGTGAAGAAAGAGGGCAAACAAATGTTTCAATATTAGTTTCAATAGTTAAACATTATTAAACTGGTTGCATTAATTTACATTCATTAATAGCAAATGCTTTTATTGCAAGCCATGCATTTTCTAATTAGGAATCTGAGGTTAATATGTTACTTAGGACTTAGGTAGGGATTTTAAATTTTATTAACTGCTTAATTCATCCTATTCTCTGGCTACAGTTGCCTTTCAAAGGTTTAGAACCAGAAGCTGTGACTGTTTTCTATGGAGGGACACTAGTCACTCACCTACTTAGAACGTCGAATAGAACTGTTTTCTATTGTGGTTGGAACAGTGTTGGCCTTTGATGCTGACATTACTGTGACCTTTGGAAATCATGTTAAGTGAGGTAAGGCAAGAACAAAAAAGCAAATGCTGCATAATCTCACTCGTGGTAGGACTTAAATGTTCAGAAATTGAGAATAGAACAGTGATTTTATAAGAAATAGAAGTTAGGAATGGGAATGGAGAGATGGAAAAATATTGCTCCGTATGTAGAGAGTTATAATTCAGTAGAAGTAACTTGTAGTGTTCATGGTAGACTGACTACGGAAATATATACATGTTTCCAAAAGAGCAATGAGAGGAGTTTGATTGCTTTAACAGAAAGAAAGTATAACTATTTGAGGATATAGGGTTACTCTCATTGTTGGCATACAGAAAAGCCACGGAATTTTGAGGGTTAATTTATATACCTTTCCATTTTGCCAAAGTTTCAGATCAGCTCGAATAACTTGAGGGTGGAGTCTAGGGGATTATTTAAATACAAGATCATGTCATCTACTAAGAGGAAGAGTTTTTCTATTTAGATCCCCTTAAAGTTTGCATCTTGTTTTATTGTTCTAGCTAGGTATTCTAATATTATACTGAAGAGGAATGGAGAGAGTGGACAATCTGTCTCCTTCCTGAAATTTGAGGAAATGGCTTTACTTTTGCCATTAAGTATAATACTAGTTATAGTATAAGTTATAATGTAAGTTTGTCATACACAGCTTTTCTTATATTGAGGAATGTTCATTCCATGGATTCCTAGTTTCTGCAGAGCTTTCTTAATAAAGTGGTGTTGGATCTTGTCAAATCTTTTTTCTGCATCTATTGAGATTACTATGTAATTCTTATCCTTGCTCCTGTTGATGTGATGTATTACATTTATTGTTTTGTGTATATTGAACCAACTTTGCATCCATGGAATGAATCCTGTTTGATCATAGTGTATGATTTTTTTGATGAATTGTTGAAGTTGATTGGCCAGGATTTTGTAGTTTTGCATTAATGGTCATCTGAGAAATGGGTCTTGAGTTCTGTTTCTTTGATGATTCCCTGTCTGTTTTGAGGATGAGGGTTGTGCAGGCTTCCTAGAATGAGATTAGTAGTGAACTTTCATTTGCATTGAAGAGTTGGAGTAGTATCAATTGAGTTCTGCTTCAAAGGCCTTGTAGAATTCAGCTGTGAATGCATCTAGTCCTGGACTTTTCTCTTACTCTCCAGTTTTGAATTTATTTATTTTTAACATCCTGCAGCATGGAGAGCTGCTGCTGCCATGCCGCAGAGGGTGGGGCCACCTCTGGCTCTGTTTACTCTGTGAAGAAAGTTGCCCTGCCTTGGATGGTCCTTCCCCCATCTGGAAAGGTCAACTTTCCCCAGTATGGAGCTGAGTGCCAGTGGTTGGGTTGCTTTGCACTGTTGAATGGCTCAGCAGTGTCTAATTCTAAGGCCTGAGGTATCTACTGGCTGCCCTGGCTCCGTCTTTGCCAATATGAAAGATGACATTCTTCTGGGATGATAGGGGAAGAGCTACCTTCCAAACTCTGTTTTGTGAGAAGGAATGGGAATGCCTTTTTGGGTACTTACCTTCCCTTGGTTTTTCAGGCTATCTGTGATCTGCGTCCATCTGTGGTCAGCAGGATGAAGATTTTTGCTCCTGGTAAATTCAGACTGGTAGTGAATAGAAGCTGCTTGCACTCTGTTTCTGTCACCTTTTCCTCAGGCTCGGTCTACTGTTATGTTGGCAGCCACAGCCACTGCCACCTCGGTCACTGGTGTATGCTCAAATCTGCCTCCTTAAACAGGCTGCCTGAAATTTTCCTCTCTGGCCAAACTCTCTGTACTATGATGGCTCACTTGGGTGACTCTGAGCCTTGGATTTTTCACTGGAACACTAAAACTGGTTTCTTCATGATATCTCAGTTAGCTCCTAGGTGCGCCTCTGCAATCTTTGAAGTCCAAATTTTTTTTTAATTTTTTTATTGTGAAAATACTGTACAGAGGGGTTACAATTACATGGGTAAGATAGTGAGTACATTTCTTATCAATCATTGTAGCCTCCTCCTTTGTTTACCTTTCCCATCCATACCCATCCTCTCTCTCCCCCCAATTCTCCCCCCCCCCAAGTTGTAAAGTTCGTTTTCTACATGACGACTTGTACTTCTCATTGTTGCAACAGGTCCACCTGTATCCTTATTTAAACAACTTGTTTTTCCCCTTCCCCTCCACAAACTATACCGACATCAAATACAGTGAAAGCAGGGTTTATACTGTGGGGGAGGGACATACAAAGCAACAAAGAAATAATCTTATATATGCATTAGAAACAAATGGATGAAAGAAAAAAACATTAAAATACATATCTAAGGGTTCATTTTCCTCACATCATATTATCTGACCTTTTCTGCTTCACTCATACATATACTAGATATTACAAATAAGGGAAACCATGGGACCTATGTTTTTTTGGGCTTGGCTTACTTCACTTAATATAAGTTTTTTCCAAGTCTTTCCATTTCCTAACAAATGGGGCAATGCCATTCTTTCCGATGGAGGCATAGAATTCCATTGTGTATATATACCACATTTTCTTGATCCATTCCTCTGCTGAGGGGCATCTGGGTTGGTTCCATATCTTAGCTATGGTAAATAATGTTGCAATAAACATAGTTGTGCTGGTAGCTTTAGTGTGGTCTTGTTTGTGAGCATTTGGGTAAATGCCCAAATGTGGGATTGCTGGGTCATAGGGGAGCTCTATGTGAAGTCTTTTGAGGAACCTCCATACTGCTTTTCAAAGTGGTTGAACAAGCTTACACTCCCACCAACAATGCAGTATGGTTCGCTTCTGTCCACATCCCCTCTAGCATCTGTTGTTGTTAGAGTTCTTGATTTTTGCCATTTTAACTGGAGTGAGGAGAAAACCAGCAAGACCACAAAAAAGGCCAAGACACTGCACCCAAACTGAGAATCCAAGAACCATCGGAAGAACCCAGTTTTTGCAGCCCCCAAGAAGGTGGATAACATGGCAGGAACTCCCAAATACCTCTCAGTCCTATCTATCAACATTAACGGACTTAACGATCCAATTAAGTGACATAGACTGTCTAGTTGGATTAAAAAACAAGATCCTTCTATCTGCTGCCTTCAGGAGTCACATCTTGCCCATAAAAACAAACACATTTTCAATGTTAAAGGCTGGAGAAAAATCTACCAAGCAAACGGCCCCCATAAACAGGCGGGAGTTGCAATCCTAATATCAGATAAAATAGACTTAAAATTAAAATTTGTGAGAAGAGATAAAGAAGGTTGCCACATACTAATTAAGGGATCTCTCCTTCAGGAGGATATTACAATTTTAAATATCTATATGCCAAACAACGGAGCACCCAAATTTATCCAAGAAACACTACTTTCCCTCAAATCCCACATAGATCCAAAGACATTAATTGTTGGGGATTTTAACACACCACTCTCCTCACTAGATAGATCAACTTGGCAAACACTCAACAGAGAAACCACAGATCTAAACAACTGCATAGATCAACTAGATTTAACAGACATCTAACAAATATTTCACCCAACCGCATCAGAATACACGTTTTTCTCAGCAGCACATGGAACGTTTTCTAAAATAGACCACATTTTAGGCTACAAAGCAAACTTGTCTAAATTCAGAAACATTGAAGTTATTCCTTGCATTCTCTCAGACCACAAGGGAATAAAATTAGAACTCAACACCAAAAGCCACCAAAGAAAGTCCGGTAACACATGGATGTTGAACAACACACTGCTGAATCATGAGTGGGTCATGGAAGAGATTAGAAAGGAAATTCACAGGTTAATGCTATTCAACAAAAATGAGCACACAAATTACCAGCTCTTCTGGGACACAGGAAAGGCAGTACTCAGAGGCAAGTTTATAGCTCTGAGTTCCTACATCAACAAATTGGAGAGATCTGAAACCAACAATTTAATGAGACATCTGAACCTCCTTGAAAAAGAGCAGCAAGATAATCCCCAATCCAGTAGACAGAAAGAAATAATTAAAATTAAATTAGAATTAAATGAATTAGAATCCAAAAAAACTATAGAAAGAATCAACAAAACAAAGAGTTGGTTCTTCAAAAAAATTAACAAAATTGAAGTCTAAACATTTTTTTTGATTAAAAAGCAACTTCAGGAGAAGATATAGATGTATGAATATATGTATATGTATATATGTGTGTATACATGTATATATGTGTATATACACACATGTTTATGTATGTATGCACATATACACACGTTTATGCATGCATGTATATATGTATATAACATATATCCATGTATGTATAACATATATACATGTATATAACACATGCAACATATATGTAGATATACATACATAATATATAACATGTATATACATGCATATGTTGTATATGTATACATGTATATGTATATGTATGTATATATATGGAAGTGGTGCTGTAGCTCAAGTGGTAGAGTGCTATCCTTGAGCTGAAGAGCTGAGGGACAATGCCCAGGCCCAGAGTTCAAGCCCCACGACCGACCAAAAAAAAAAGAAAGAAAGTAAAAATGACTTGTACATTTACAGGACACTCACAGTCTGCAGTTTATGTTTATATATATCGAAATCCCCTTCTGAGAATATAGTGAAAGAACCAAGATATGGGAATTTAGTTTTCTTCTTTCTTCTGTTAGATAATATAGTAGCTTTCAAGTCTCTTACAGTTCAGAATACTCTGAATAAGTGAGAGAACATCTAAAGATAAAAATTACTAGAATGAAAGCAACTGGTTTTTCAATGTGTGTGTGTGTAAGTGTGTGTACTTGTGCACATAGTGGTGTGTATCATGCATTAAGCATGTTAGAAAGTACAGACATAGCTGGTGCTTGGACAGCAAGCCTTCTGACCTCTGAAATAACAGTGTTGCTGTGTTCGTTCACCTGACAAACTTCCTTCTGTTTGGTTTAAGAATAAGCACCTTGCTAGATTCGTTTAGGTCTTTCCATGTCACCTAGCTGTTTAATTTGTATCACTGGCTAAATGTCACGCTGAGCTGCTGAAACCTGCCTGTGTTGCATTACATTCTGTACCCTTTCATTCCATATACCTAGTTTATAAGTGGTTAGTAAATTTCAGGTACTACTGATTCATTCTGTGCAGCCAGAGGTGAAAAGTTTAAACTCTGGAATCTTTGTGAAATAGATGGTCATTCAAAAGGCAGTTTTAAATCTTTTATGCAAAGCTAAAAGATTAAGCCATTACTAGAATAGCATAAAATTGATAAAGGACCTCCCCAAACTGTAGTAAATAGCTTTTTCACTGTTTTATGATATAGGCGACTCTGAGTTCCTGTGTGTAGCCTGTGCTGACCTGGTAGATAGGTAAACATTTATTACTGGGTTTTTTTTCAGTTCCAATTAGGATGAAGAGACATTGATCTGTTAAGTTTATCTTAACCTGTCAAGTCTCCAGCTGACAAAGATATATCTGGATGGAAACTCTTTCCTCTGTTTATGTGAAGTTCTCACTTTGCATATTCTATAAACCAATACAGTCAACCCTATGTCACTTAGTTCCTGTTTCTTCTCTTTTTATTTTTATTTTTATTTTATTTTATTTGAGAACATACTGTACAGAGGGGCTACAATTACATGGGCAGGATAATGCATACATTTCTTACCAAGCATTGCAGCCTCCTCCTTTGTTTACCCTTCACCTCCCTTCCCCGCCTCCCCCCTCCCCCCACCCAATTATACCCCCCTCCCCCCACCCAATTATACCCCCCTCCCCCCCACACCGACATTGTAAAGCTGGTTTTGACATGACATTTTGTACTTCTCATTGTTGCAACAGGTCCACCTGAATCCTTAAACGACTTGTTTGTCCCCATCTCCTCCACATGTTATACTGACATCAAATATAGTGAAAGCGGGGGTTACACTGTGGGGGAGGGACATACAAAGCAACAAAGAAATAATCTTATAAATGCGTTAGAAACACATGCATGAAAGAAACGAAAACATTAAAATACATATTTAAGGGTTCATTTTCCTAACATCACATTATCTGACCTTTTCCGCTTGACTCATACCTATACTAGATATTGCAAATAAGGGAAACCATGGGACCTATGCTTCTTTGGGCCTGGCTTACTTCACTTAATATAATTTTTTCCAAACCTTTCAATTTCCTAACAAATGGGGAAATGTCATTCTTTCTGATGGAGGCATAGAATTCCATTGTGTATATATACCACATTTTCTTGATCCATTCATCTACTGAGGGGCATCTGGGTTGGTTCCATAACTTAGCTATGGTAAATAATGCTGCAATAAACATAGTTGTGCTGGTAGCTTTAGTGTGGTCTTGTTTGTAAACATTTGGGTAAATGCCCAAAAGTGGGATTGCTGGATCATAGGGGAGATCTATGTGAAGTCTTTTGAGGAACCTCCATACTGCTTTCCAAAGTGGTTGAACAAGTTTACATTCCCACCAACAATGAAGTAAGGTTCCTTTCTGTCCACATCCCCTCCAGCATCTGTTGTTGTTAGAGTTCTTGATTTTTGCTGTTCTAACTGGAGTGAGGTGATATCTCAATGTTGTTTTGATTTGCATTTCTTTTATGGCTAGGGATGTTGAACATTTCTTCATGTGTCTATTGGCCATCCTTGTTTCTTCTTCAGAGAAGCTTCTCTTTAAGTCTTTCGCCCACTTATTTATTGGGCAGTTGTTTCTTTGAGGATTTGTTGTTGGGTGGTTTAATTTTTTGAGTTCCAAGTATATTTTAGATATGAGACCCTTGTCCGTTGTATGGCTAGTAAAGATCTTCTCCCAAACGGTGGGCTTTCTATTGATCTTGCTAGCTATGTCATTTGCCCTGCAGAAGCTCTGCAACCGTATACAATCCCATTTGTCCAATCTTTCTTTGATTTGTTGTGCTTCCGGGTCTCTATTCAGAAAATTTCGGCCTGAGCCAAGGAGACCTAAGGTTTCTCCTATTCCATCCTGTAATGTTTTCAGAGTGTCTGCTTTGAGTTCAAGGTCTTTGATCCATTTGGAGTTGATTCTGGTGCAGGGTGATATATAAGGATCTAGCTTTAGTTTTCTACATGTAGTTAACCAATTTTGCCAGCACCATTTACTGAAGAGGCTGTCTTTCTTCCATTCTATTGTTTTAGCTTCCTTATCGAAGATTAGATGGCTATAGGTCTGTAGGTTCATTTCTGGGTTTTCAATTCTATTCCATTGGTCCTGAGGTCTGTTCTTATGCCAATACCAAGCTGTTTTGATTACTATGGCTTTATAGTAGAGTTTGAAATTTGGTATTGATATTCCTCCAGCAGTGTTCTTTCCGTTGAGGAGCGTTTTTGCTATTCGGGGTCTTTTATTGTTCCATATGAATTTTTGGATTGCCTCCTCTATTTCCTTGAAGAATGAGGGTGTAATTTTGATAGGTATCGCATTGAATTTGTAGATAGCCTTGGGAAGTATTGCCATTTTCACGATGTTAATCTTGCCAATCCAGGAGCATGGGAGGTTTTGCCATTTTTTAAGTTCTGTGTTGATTTCCTTTTTCAAGATTTTAAAGTTTTCATCATAGAGGTCCTTCACTTCTTTGGTTAAGTTAATTCCTAGGTATTTTATTTTTTGTGGGGCTATTACAAATGGAGTTGCTTTCCTAATTTCAGCCACACTTTTCTCATTGTTGGCATATAGAAAAGCCATTGATTTTGGGGGGTTAATTTTATAACCTGCTACTTTGCCAAAGTTTTGAATCAGCTTGAGTAATTTGGGAGTGGAGTCTATGGGATTCTTTAAATACAAGATCATGTCATATGCAAAGAGGGAGAGTTTTATTTCTTCTTTCCCTATTTGGATCCCCTTTATGTCTGCATCTTGTCTTATTGCTGTAGCTAGGCATTCTAATACTAGATTGAAGAGAAGTGGAGAGAGTGGGCATCCTTGTCTTGTTCCTGAGTTAAGAGGAAATGGCTTTAGTTTTTCACCATTGAGTATAATGCTGGCTGTAGGTTTGTCATATACAGCCTTTATTGTATTGAGGAATGTTCCATGGATTCCTAATTTTTCCAGAACCTTCATCATAAAGGGGTGTTGGATCTTGTCAAATGCTTTTTCTGCATCTATTGAGATAACCATGTGGTTCTTATTCTTGCTCCTGTTGATGTGATGAATAATATTAATTGATTTGCATATATTGAACCAGCTTTGCATCCCTGAAATGAATCCTGTTTGATCATGGTGTATGATTTTTTGGATGAATTGTTGAAGTCGATTGGCCAAAATTTTGTTGAGAAGTTTTGCATCAATGTTCATCAAAGAAATGGATCTATAGTTCTCTTTCTTTGATGAGTCCCTGCCTGGTTTTGGGATGAGGGTTATGATGGCTTCATAGAATGTGTTCGGTAGTGAGCTTTCTCTTTCAATTTCATTGAAGAGTTGGAGGAGTATTGGTGTGAGCTCTGCTTTGAAGGCCTTGTAAAATTCCGCTGTAAAACCATCTGGTCCTGGACTTTTCTTAGCTGGGAGGTCTCTTATTGCTGTTTCTATTTCAATGCTTGATATGGGCCTGTTAAGCTGGTTTAACTCATCTTGGTTTAGTTTTGGCATGTCAATATTTGCTAGGAAAAGGTCCATTTCTGTCAAGTTCTCAAACTTATTAGCATAAAGTTGTGAGAAGTATTCCCTTATAATGTTCTGAATCTTGGTTGTTTCCGTGGTGATGTTTCCATTCTCATCTCTGAGTTTATTAATTTGGGTGTGTTCTCTCCTTTTTCTGATAAGGTTTGCTAAGGGTCTATCAATTTTGTTATGTTTTTCGAAGAACCAACTCTTTGTTTTGTTGATTCTTTCTATAGTTTTTTTGGATTCTAATTCATTTAATTCTGATTTAATTTTGATTATTTCTTTCCGTCTACTGGATTGGGGTTTATCTTGCTGCTCTTTTTCAAGGAGGTTTAGATGTGTCATTAAATTGTTAGTTTCCGATCTCTCCAATTTGTTGATGTAGGAGCTCAGAGCTATAAACTTGCCTCTGAGTACTGCCTTTGCTGTGTCCCAGAGGAGCTGGTAATTTGTGTGTTCATTTTTGTTGAATAGCATGAACATTTGAATTTCCTTTCTAATCTCTTCCATGACCCACTCATGATTCAGCTGTGTGTTGATCAGCCTCCATGTGATACCGGACTTTCTTTGGTGGCTTTTGGTGTTGAGTTCTAATTTTATTCCCTTGTGGTCAGAGAGAATGCAAGGTATAACTTCAATGTTTCTGAATTTAGACAAGTTTGCTTTGTGGCCTAAAATGTGATCTATTTTAGAAAACGTTCCATGTGCTGCTGAGAAGAACGTGTATTCTGATGCTGCTGGGTGAAATGTTCGGTAAATGTCTGTTAAGTCTAGTTGATCTATGCAGCTGTTTAGATCTGCGGTTTCTCTGTTGAGTTTTTGCCGAGTTGATCTATCTAGTGGGGAGAGTGGTGTGTTAAAATCCCCAACAATTAATGTCTTTGGATCTATATTGGATTTGAGGGAAAGTAGTGTTTCTTTGATAAATTTGGGTGCTCCATTGTTTGGCGAATAGATATTTAGAATTGTAATATCCTCCTGAAGGAGAGATCCTTTAATTAGTATGTAGCGACCTTCTTTATCTCTTCTCACGAATTTTAATTTGAAGTCTATTTTATCTGATATTAGGATTGCAACTCCCGCCTGTTTATGAGGGCCGTTTGCTTGGTAGATTTTGTTCCAGCCTTTAACCTTGAAAATGTGTTTGTTTTTACGGGCAAGATGTGACTCCTGCAGGCAGCAGATAGAAGGGTCTTGTTTTTTAATCCAACTAGACAGTCTATGTCGCTTAATTGGAGAGTTCAATCCGTTAACGTGAAGAGATAGGACTGAGAGGTATTTGGGAGTTCCTGCCATGTTATCCACCTTCTTGGGGGCTGTGAAATCTGGGTTCTTCCTAAGGTTCTTGGATTCTCAGTTTGGGTGCAGTTTCTTGGCCTTTGTTGCGTTCTTGTTGGTTTTCTATGTGTAGGACATCTTTAAGAATCTTTTGCAGGGCTGGTTTGGTGGAGATGTATTGTTTCAATTTTTCTTTGCTATGGAAGGTTTTTATTTGGCCTTCAGTTATGAAGGAGAGTTTAGCTGGGTACAGTATTCTTGGTTGATAGTTGTTTGTTTTTAGGGCATGGCATACGTCATTCCAGGCTCTTCTTGCTTTGATTGTCTCTGCTGAGAAATCTGAGGTAATTCTAATTCGTTTCCCTTTATAGGTGATTAACCTTTTCTCCTTGACAGCTTTAAGGATCTTTTCCTTGGTCTGGGTTGATCCTGTGTGGATTATAATGTGACGGTGGGATGTCCTATTCTGGTCTGGTCTATTTGGGGTTCTAAAAGCTTCTTGTATCTGAATAGGCCTCTCTTTTTGTATGTTTGGGAAGTTCTCTGCTAGGATCCTGTTAAACAAATTTCCTAGACCATTAACTTCTGTTTCTAGGTGCTCCTCTACACCCATTATCCTTAGATTGGGCCTCCTGATGGTGTCTTCCAGGTGTTGGATAGACCTATCATATTTCTTGGACTTGTCTTGGATGGTTGTATGTTCTTTCTCTATAATATCTAGGCTGTCTTCAATCCCTGAGATTCGATCTTGTGCATGGTCTAACCTGTTGTCAAGACTCTCTACTTTGTTTTTTATCTCTTTTCCTTCTAATTGGTCAGCTTTGATGGCTTCAAGTTCTTTGTTGAAGCTCTGTTTTAGGTCTTGTATGAATTTCTTTACTTCCTTAATTTGGTGTTCAGTGTTTGTTCTCAAATCACTTAGTTGATTGGTTATGGTTTCTTTGGACTCCCATTCCTTCTGTTGGGTTCCATTCAGCATTCCCTTTGTGGTCTCCCTGACTTCCTTCAGCTCTTTGTTAATGGATTCCATGAATGTCTTTAGTGATCTTTGTGTATTCTCTACCTGGTCTCTTAATTCGTGAATTACTCTTTGATTAGTTTCCTCCCTTCTGTGGGATTCCTGCAGTTCTCTTTGAGTGTTCTCTGCCTGCTCACGCCATTCCTCCCTTTCTCTTTGAGTATTCTCAAGTTGTTCACGCAAATCCTGTATCAGTTTTTGAGAAGCTTCCTCACGCTTATGATATTCCTGTATAATCTTCTGGGATGCCTCCTCTCTCTCCCTATCACGCTCATACAGAGTCCTTTGTACATTGTCAAACTTCTCATTTATCATGTTTGCTCTTAGTGTTTGTAGAGCTATTTGGGAACTCTCCTCTGGATTATTCTTTATCTGTTCTAATCCCTGATTATCAAGGTTGGGAATTGAGATACCCGAATTTGCCATTTTTCTTGTGTTTTTCCGGCTTACTCGGCCCATTTGAGATAAAGATTGCACCAGTTTTGTGCTAGAACACTATCTTAAGGCAACCATCAACCAAAGTTTGCATTTGTACAGTCAATAGTCTACAGATACAATCTAGTTCAACAGATACATCTATTCAACATCAAACGACTATATGTTAAAGGACTTCGAACCGCAGAAAAGAATTTGGAAAACCAGAAATTATTAGGATTAGGGAGAGATGTGGGTAAAAAATAGGAATAGATTGGTGTGGGGAGGCACAGGGAGAGTTAACTATGTCCTAATCACAGTGCAGGAAATGAGTTGGGTAGGATGCAAGTAGAGAGAGAGAGAAAAAGAAGAGACGGAAAGGGGAATAAAGAGAGACTAGAAAAAGAATAGAAATGTAAAAATTAATGTTATTATAGAGGTTAAAAGACCGTCTATTTAGAGAGGAATGTGAATATGTTCAGAGAAGGGGAGGGACATAGAGGAGTTGTGAAAAGCTTTAAGGATGGGAACGGGAGAAGAATATATCAGAAGTTCAGTAGAGCTAGATAAAAAACAAAAAGATAATTAAGAAAGAAAGAAAAAGAGAAAGAAGACAAGAAAAGAAAGGAAAACTCTTATTCACGTATTCCTAAAATAAAAATTATAAGATGAGAAAAAAAAAAAGGTTACTGGAAAACAATTATTTTTTCAGAAGAGGCAAAGATTAAAGATTAATAAAAGTTTTAGAAGGGAAAAAAATTTATATATATATATATATATATATATGGTAACAAAAAACAAAAAACAAGCAAAAAAAAAAAGAAAAGAAGAAGAAGAAGAAAAAAAGAAAAAAGAAAGAAAAAGAAAAAAAAAAGAAAAAGAAAAAGAAAAAAAAGTCTTTTGATTTTTTTTTTTGGGGGGGGAGGAGTGGGAAGAATCCTGTATCTCCCTTTTGTCTGCAACCAGTCTCTTGTTGGAGTCTCTGGTCAGCTTGAGGTCCTGTGGCTTGATTGGTTTCTTAAGTCGGTTGGTTGGAAGAGGCAGAAAAATGCTCTGCTTTACCCAAGATTTTGAGATCCCCCTCCCAGGTTAGTTTTCTGGGAGGGTGGTCTGCTTTGAGAGTCACAAAAGAGGGGGATGTGGTGATGAGGCTAGGTTCTGGGTAGAGTTGAGGCCTTTCAATATACAGTAGCTTTTCCCTGGGGCTATTTTGTGATAAAGCTCACAGCGCCCAGCCTGGAGCCATTCTCAGGGTTTCTGTTTTTCAATTGATTGTCGAGGCTGCTAGAGGGAGGGGCAGCCTCTGGCTCTGGTTACCCAGTGAAGCAAGGCACTCCGATGGCTGGAGCCTGAGCTGGGTGACTTTTCCCTGGATGGAGCTGAGTCTGGCAGGTCACTTCGCCGTTAAGTTCTTGTGACCTGCTAAATGACTCATTTTATTCCAAGGCCTGAGGTGGAGCTAGCAGCTCCTCCGAACTTTGTCGGTATCCAAGATGCAGATCACCGGTGCTGGGGGGGGAGGGGTGGCCTTCCCTCCTCTGCTCCCTGAGGAGTGAGGATGTCGGGCTTGTACTCACGCCGAGTCTTGGATCCTGGGTCGTCTCTGGTCTGCAAACAGCAGGATGAAGATGTTCGCTCCTTGTCGGTTCTTGTTGGTGTTGAGTAGAATCTGCTCGTCCGCTGCGTCTGGCTCCTTCGTCCCCGACTCTCTGTGTCTCAGGTATGTCTCCGCGGCGGTGGTCGCCGCCGCCGCGGCGCCGCCGCCGGAGCGGCAGCTGCTGCGTTTCCTTGGTGCCGCGGCCCCGCCGCCGGAGCGGCAGCTGCTGCGTTTCCTTGGTTTCCCCTCTCTTGTCTAACTCTCTGTCCTGTGATGACACACTTGGTGTGATTCTCTGGCTTAGGACTGTTCACTGGAACTCTAAAACTCCTTTCTATGCGAGAGCTTGTTCAGATTCCAGCTTCTCCTCCGCCATCTTCCCTTAACATCTCTCTTTAAATCTTTAGCCCACTTATTTATTGGACAGTTGTTTCTTTGAAGATTTTTTGTTGGGGGACAATCCCCCTTTTTAAAATCTTTTACTTGAAAAAATCTGTGAAATGTTGGTAGAATTTGCAACATTCTAATATAGGCTGATAATAGTTTTGATTATAAACAAAATGGGGTGATTATAATTTTGTACTATATTGTAATATGCTGTATATAATATGGTTATGTCAGTGTGTTTTACAAAGCCAAAATTAAGGTATTAACAGAAGTAGTGAAGTAGTATAATGAACCACATCTCTCAGCTAACATGAAGACTTAACTATCTTTTAGGACTTAACTCTTGGTTAACCTTCCTCTCTACCCTATCACTTCCCTTCACCTGGCTTCTGCCATGTAACAAATTACCCAAATCCTAGCAGTTTAAAACAACTATTTGCTCATAATTTTATGAATCAGAAATTCAAGACAGGTATTATTTAATACTTTAGTGAGTTTCTAGACAATGGCTATCAGATATTTTCTGGGCTACATCATCTGAAAGCTTTGTCAGCATAGATGTACATAATGGAGCGTTTGAGGTTCTGGATCACTAATGCTGGCTGATACACACTGTGATGACTGAAAGCCCTATGTGTAATCATCTAAAGACTTATTTACTCACTGTGTAGTATCTGTGCTGAACTAGACAGAGATCATTCTTTTATCTAAACTATTACCATAGGGGCCCTCCAGCTGAGGTGGGGAACAACTAATGCCTTTTGTTTGCTGTTCATTTTAGTACAAGGTCTCAATTATTTCTAGTTTCTCAGCTTTTTGTGCACCTGGGACTATAGGAACACCCCTACCATGTTAGGCTCAATCCAGTTTTTTGGTGTGTGTGTGTGTGTGTGTTTATGTGTTTGTGTGTGTGTGTGTGTGTGTGTGTGTGTGTGTGTGTGTGTGTGTGTGTGTGTGTGTGTGTGTGTGTGTGTGGGTATGTTGGTCTTAGAGATTAATCTCAGACCTTGGGCACTGTCCCTCAACTATTTTGGTCAGGACTAGTGCTCTACCACTTGAATCACAGCTCTACATCCAGCCATTTGGTGGTTAATTGGAGATCAGGTTCTTACAGACTGGGCTGGTTTAGAATGTTGATCCTTAGATTTCAGTCTCCTAAGTAGCTAAGATTACAAGTTTGAGCTACTGGTGCCTGGTTCCCTTTGGCATGTTTGTGTGGGGCATTAGTGGAAGGGGGTGTAGAGTGGGGTGAGGCAGGGGAGTAGGAGGGCAAGGATGGTAAGGGGAAACAAAGGAGGAGGCAACAATGCTTGATAAGAAACATACTCATTACCTTTACCTTGCTCATGTAATTGTAACCCCTCTGTACAGTATTTTCACAAAAAAAAACTTATTAATAGCCGGGTGCTGGTGGCTCAGACCTGTAATCCTAGCTACTCAGGAGGCTGAGATCTGAGGATCGCGGTTCAAAGCCAGCCCGGGCAAGAGGGACCGTGAGACTCCTATCTCCAATAAACCACCAGAAAACCAGAAGTGGCTCTGTAGCTCAAGTGGTAGAGTGCTCGCCTTGAGCTGAAGAGCTGAGGGACAGCGCCCAGGCCCAGAGTTCAAGCCCCACGACTGACAAAAAAAAATTAATAAAAGAATTCTTTTTAATCATTCTATAATATGATCTTATGTTCATTGTAGCCAATCCCCATTTGCACATAGGCAAATAGACAGCTGTCTATTGGTTCCTCCATAAGTACAGCATTTATACAGGGTTGTACTTCATGGCTGTAAGCACATTCCACTGATGAGAAACCAGTCTTCACCTTATTTCTTTTTTTTTTAATTTAATTTAATTTTATTTGTGAACATACTATACAGAGGGGTTACAATTACATGGGCAGGATAATGCGCACATTTCTTACCAAGCATTGCAGCCTCCTCCTTTGTTTACCCTTCACATCCCTTCCCAGCCTCCCCCTCCCCCCATTCCCAATTCTTCCCCTCCCCTCCCCCCACCCCTGCACCGACATTGTAAAGCTCATTTTCGACATGACAATTTGTACTTCTCATTGTTGCAACAGGTCCACCTGTATCCTTAAACGACTTGTTTTTCCCCATCTCCTTCACAAGTTATACTGACATCAAATATAGTGAAAGCAGGGGTTATACTGTGGGGGAGGGACATACAAAGCAACAAGGAAATAATATTATAAATGCGTTAGAAACACATGCATGAAAGAAAAAAAACATTAAAATACATATCTAAGGGTTCATTTTCCTAACATCACTTTATCTGATCTTTTCTGCTTGACTCATATATATATTATATATTGCAAATAAGGGAAACCATGGGACTTCACATTATTTCTTAACACACTTTTCCTCTGACCTATTTTGTCCTCTCTCCTTAAAGGAAACTGGCAGTCCTTTTTCTGGCAAAAGTCGTGCCCTTGCTCCTGACTCATGGCTTCTCTATCGACTGGGGAATAGGCAAAACTGAGTTCACCTTAGAGAAGCCTGGATAGTGAAGCACAACAAGGAAAGGATTTCTTACTTATGTTTTGTGTTGGATTTTGTGTAGCTGTCCTCCAGCTATGCAAGTATCATGAGAAAAGGTATTTCTTTTTTTGTTACTGAAGTTTTATTATGTTTTGAATATAATTGCTGTAAAAGATGCAGGAGGCATGGTCCTTCCTCCTTCAAATACTGCCTGCTCAGCCTCCACACATTCCCTGGCTGTAGAGTTGTTCAGTGTTGAGGATAACTGAAAAAGATATTTCTGATCTGAAGGTATTACATTGGACTACTGACGTTTCTTTTTTATTTGTTGTTGGTTGTGGGGCCTGAACTCTGGGCCTGGGTGTTGTCCTTCAGCTCTTCAGCTTGAGTGGCTTGAGCCACAGCACCACTTCCAGCTTTTTTCTGCTTATGTGGTGCTGATGAGATGAAACCAGGGACTCATGCATGCAAGGCAAACACTCTACCACTGAGTCAACTTCCCAGACCTATTCAAGGTACTTGATAACACTACTGGAAAACTATAGAAGGTATCTGTGAACATTCTATTCCTTTGTGAATCACCTAACCCATTAGGTTTTCTGTAATTAGTCATAGCATTCTTCAGAGCAAGAAGGAAGATGTGATACTTAACTGTGCCTACCCATAAGAGGTTGCTATTGGGAAGTTTCTTGGGTCTCCTGTTTGGTCTTCTGGGAACACTTTTTCACCAACTTGTTCTTAGACTGTGGATCTGAATAGGTGAGTACCTTCTTTTCCTTCCTTGCTGTGTAACAATGTCAGTCATGTGGGTTGTGTGATATTTTTTTGTGCCTCTTATTTCTTTCTTTCTTTAGTACCATTATTGGGGCTTGAACTAAGGATTGGAAAAGTGTCCCTGAGGTTGTTGTGTGTGTGTGTGTGTGTGTGTGTGTGTGTGTGTGTGTGTGTGTGTGTGTGTGTGTGTGTGTGTGTGTGTGTGATGTCTAGTTCTCTACCACATGAGGCTTTGAGTAGCTAGGACCATAGGCATGAGCTACCAGCATAGTGTCTCTTTTCCATACAAAACTTTACAGCTCACAAGACTAGAAATAACCTTTGTCTTGGTCATCATTGTTTCTTTAGCCCTTAGCAGAGGCTATGTATATAAAACTGCCTAAAATAATTTGTTAATTGAATTGTGAATGAATAGCTCTCATTTAGTGGTAGCTTATTTGTTTTATTATTTTAACACTGGAATATTTTTCACTATATCAATACTCAGTATAGAATAGTTAAAGAGTGTGTCAGGATATGAGTATAGCAAAGGAACTTCCAAGTTGAATAATTCTAAAGTAATCTGGATTTGAGGTGATTACACAAAGAATAATACAGTATCCCTAATGGTATAGAAGGGCCAGAAAACAGCAAAACAAAAATTTCATGCCTTCTACAATATGCACCAGTCATGTTTTAAGAACTTCTGATGAAGAATAACCAATGTTTGATTTAAAGGCAATTGATTGATTTTTTATTAATAAGTTTTGTTTTTACTGTGAAAATACCATACCAGAGGGGTTACAATTACATGAGCATGGTAATGAGTACATTTCTTATCAAGCATTTACCTCAAGATAAGGACTTAAATTGTTTTTCTTTCTTGCTATTGTTTCTAACATATTTATAAGATGATTGATTTCTAGTTTAGTCTGCCAGTTATAATTTTTTAAAAGCTCCAGAAGCCATTTCAGTTATATATTAATTTCCTTCAAGAATTTTCTACTTTACCTCATTGTTTTTCATATCCAGCTTGGCTTTATAATTAAACTTTATTTTGGGGCCTATTGGCTTTATGCCTAATAAACTTGAAGCACTTTTTATATATCTATGTGAACTTCAACATAGATTTCCTTTTTTCCCCCTCACAGAACTCTGGTGCCTAGACAAATCATGCTAAACAACTTGAAATACATTTTTATCATCTAATCTTTTCTTTTTACTGTGAAAATACTGTACAGAGGGGATACAATTACATGGGCAAGACAATGAGTACATTTCTTATCAAGTATTGTAGCCTCCTCCTTTGTTTCCCCTTCCCATCCCTTCCCATCCTCCCCCCATCCCCCACCCAATGCTCCCTGCTACCCCCCTGCACCAAAGTTGTAAAGTTCCTTTTCGACATAATTACTTGTACATCTCACTGTTGCAATGGGTCCACCTGTATCCCTATTTAAATGATTTGTTTTTATCCTTTCCCTCCACAAATTATACCGACATCAAATACAGTGAAAGCAGGGGTTATACTATGGGGGAGGGGGACATACAAAGCAACAAAGAAATAATCTTATAAATGTGTTAGAAACAATCGCATGAAAGAAAAAAAACATTTGAATACATATCTTAGGGTTCATTTCCCTAACATCACCTTAATCGACCTTTTCTGCGTGACTCAGACATATACTAGGTATTGCAAATAAGGGATACCATGGGACCTATGTTTCTTTGGGCCTGGCTTACTTCACATAATATAATTTTTTTCCAAGTTTTTCCATTTCCTAACAAATGGGGCAATGTTGTTCTTTCTGCTGGAGGCATAGAATTCCATTGTGTATATATACCACATTTTCTTGATCCATTCATCTACTGTGGTGCATCTGGGTTGGTTCCATATCTTAGCTATAGTAAATAATGCTGCAATAAACATAGTTGTGCTGGTAGCTTTAGTGTGGTCTTGTTTGTAAACATTTGGTTAAATGCCCAAAAGTGAGATTGCTGGGTCATAGGGGAGCTCTATGTGGAGTCTTTTGAGGAACCTCCATACTACTTGCCAAAGTGGTTGAACAAGTTTACAATCCCACCAACAATGCAGTAACGTAATCTTTTCAACATCATAACAATCCTGGTGATTTTTCCAAGTTCTTAGACAGTAACCTACAATTTGACTCTTATTGGCTTTCAATCTATTAGTTTGATTTGTGGATTATAGAGTCATACTTGATATATGTTAAAATCTCAGTTTGTAGAGCTTTCTGTCCAACTAAAATGACTAGAGTTATTTAAGAATCATTCTAGAAAACCAAGTACAGGGATTATGTAATGGAACAACATCCTAAAACATTTTTAACAATGGAAATATGATTTAACTGCATCAAAAATTATTTAACATTATAGAAAAAAACAGAAGTAAGCAAAAGAGTAACTCCTAAATCAGTTATTCTTATTTTAAAGGGGATTAAATTGAGGTTGGAAGCTTGGATTAGTTGGTAGAGCCAATGAGCGAAAGCAGAATATACTGATTTAGAGTTCCAGTCTTGGACATAAAATTAAAAGAAATCAAAGGGATTTGACAACTTAGACAAATTCACCATATAAACAATGAAAAATCACTAGATTTTTTTTAGTGTATCAATTTAGAACCAATTTATAAAGACTGGGTATTGTGTGACAAATTTGTTTGATTTGCTTAACATAGAACAACAATGGATTTTTAACTTTCAATAGATATGTTTTTCTATGCGTTCAACATGATGTATATATTTAAAAGGGCTGTTTACCAGGTCTTTTTACAAAGACTGTCAGGATGAAGTGAGTGTAGTCATTCAAGAAACAAAAGCAAACATGGCCCATTTTCCAATGGTTTTAGAAAAAAAATACAAAGCTCATAACAAAGTTATGCACAACTCCTACATTGGAGAAGAATCAAGATAATTCATAAATATTTATGCTCTACATAATTCAGACTGAAATATTTAATACTACCCAGAAATATTTGTAGTTTAAATTAAAAGTCTGATTTCCCTTTTTCTTTTACTTTGCTCTAAGAATGAACTGAGTAATAAATACATGGAAGTTTTTGGAAAAAAATAGATATAAGTATGTATTTTTATGGGTCTGACTTTTCCATATGCAGTGCAAGAATCCTAAGACCCACCAGCTTAGGAGAAATGGGATCTGTAAGGATCCCATCCAGACAAGTCAGTTGATCTTCTTTCTCCTCTATAGAAGGTTCTGTATACGAACTTCTGAGAGAGTACATAGACTGAGAAGATCTTTCGTTACAAAATATAAGGCAATGTAGTCAGAAAAAACAACTTTTTCCTTCTATTTCATTCCTTTATCATTTCTACCCCAGATGGCTCCCTCATCTATTTATGAACTTGCTACTGAGATAATAAATAAGAATACAAAAGTGGAGCATGTGTTTATTTGAATTTCTTTTCTGTATTTTTAAAAATATTTTTGCTCTCTGAAAGCTTATCTGGATTAGATGTATATAATGGTGCAGTTTTATTACTGGTCATGCATTTTAGGTGCTACATGCTGTGATAATTCAGGCCAAATCTTCACAGATCGAAAGGCTTCATTACTCTCATGTGTGGTCCCTGGACTGGAACAATTAAAGACAAGGACTGGTACCTGTACTGCCTCCATGAAGCCTCTTTACCCTGCCAGTTGGGGAGCTACTAATGCTTTTTTGTTTGCTGTTTGTCTGGCTTATGTTATATTTGGCTAGGCTTATGTTCCTGGGCTCAAGTAATTCTTTCTGCCTCTAATTTTTTAATAGCCTAGATTACAGACATACCCTACCATGCCATACCCCATGCAATTATGATGCATCCCATCTTGGGGTCAATGTGGCAAACCCCATTCTGATACTTGGCCCCAAGAGAGACTACTTACTGGTTCTATATATGCATATAGCTTTTCTGTACACATTACAAAAAAGATATGATGTATGATAGCATTTGTAACATTTCTTGTCATGTTTTGGAGTTCCTGCAGTGCAGCATGTATCAGTGGCTTGTCCCATGATGCTGCTGAGCTTGTGCCACTGATGAGAAGCCACACTCTTCTAAGTCTTACTAAAATACATTTTTCACCCTAAAGTGAATGGGCAATTTCTTTTTGGCAAAATTCCTGCTGATTCTCCGGTTTCATGGCTCTTCCACCCACTTGTCCAAAACTGAACCTACTCTAGAGAGGCTAGACCTTTGAAAACTATGGGGAGAAGCTTCCTTGCTAACAGCAAGTGCAGATAAATGTCTTCTAGCTTACTGAATATTGTCTTATCTCATTATGTCTATAGACCTCCAGCTGCTCCAGGACAGTATAAAAAAGACATCCCTCACCTGAGGTTATAACATGGGATACTCAGGGTTCTTGATCACTACTAGGAAACAAGGCTCTCTGAGACCAATCCATTCCTTTGTGACTCACCTAACTCCTCAGAGATAAAGGGTTTAGACCAAAAGCATCTTTAGAGGAAACAGGAAAGTGCTGATATTCAACTCTACCTATCTAAAGGAAGTTGTTATTCACAGGCTTCCTGGGTTCCTGTAAACTTTCCTTGTCTGTTGGGAAAACTTTTTGTATCAGCTTGCCCTTCAATTGTGGACTTGAATAGGTGAGTACAATTGCTTTGCACCTTGTGGAATTAATGCTATTCTTTACTTGTTTTGTGTGGTAATTGTCTAATGACCCTTTTCTGTAGAAGACTTACAGTTTATAAGACTAGATATAATGTTTTTGCTCAACACTATATCTCTAGCTCTCAGCTCGGCCCAATAGTTCATTCTTGCAATCCTAGCCACTCTGGAGTCTGAGATCCGAGAATTACAATTTAAAGCCAGACTGAGCAGGAAAGCCTGTGAGACCCTTATATCTAATTAACTTATGTAAAAGTCAGAAGTGGCTCAAGTAGTAGAGCTTTAGCTTTAAGCAAAATAGCTCAGGGACAGCACCCAGGCCTGGAATTCAAGCTCCAGTACAGCAGATATACCCATGTCCCCCAACCCACAAAACTGTTCAAAATATATTTGTTAAATGATTAATGAATGAATAGCATTGTATGAGTGATAATTGTTTTCTGTTCTTTATTTTGAAAGTGGCATATCATAACTTATATTGATATTCAGTAAAATAATTGAATAATCATTCAGAATAAGAGTAGCAAAATAACTTCCATGATTAGTGATTTCTGAATGTAGCTGTAGGTTGAGGTGATAACACATCTCAAAATGTCCAAAATGGAATTAGGTGAACCAGATGAAGGGAAAGCAAGGCAGCCATTTCTGTCTGTCCTGTCTACCAGTCATTAAAAAAAAAAAAAAAACTTCAAAAGCAAGGCAGCCATTTCTGTCTGTCCTGTCTACCAGTCATTAAAAAAAAACTTCATGAAAAATAATAACCAATTATCATATACCTTTGATGCCTTATTTTTTTATACAGATTGTTTTGAGGTTTGGAGAACTGGGAAGGCATATATTTGACTTAACAGAAAGAAGAAAAGGAAATCTAAGATCACACATCTCTGATTATTCATCTGTAAGATGTACTATTGAATTACATTGTACTGAGAAATCATTCAGGTGAGCAAGAAAACTAGCTAAGTTAGTTCTTAATACTTATGTCTGGGAAGAAAGATGAGACAGATGAGGGAACCATATATGGCCTAAAATTGGTCTCACCTCAGGGGATACATGATACCCCACAGAGAAGATTAGAAAAAAGATAAGAGCAATAGTACCAGAAGATTATGGTTAACAGATCCTAATAAGGTAAGTGAAGTAGTACATAAAGCACCAAGAGAATAGATTTCTAAGATATTGTTTAAAAGCCTGTCCAAATTCTTGAGGACAGAAGAATGGGCAAATTTATAAAGTATTTTGAAGGCATAGTGCTGTAAATTAATATAAAAGTAGGCAATATAAACAGAGTTCTGAATGATTTGCTTGAAATTTGGATCTCTGAAACCTTGGATCTCAAAATCCTTGGGGGTAGGATACACAATTATACCTAGAAAAAGACAATAGATTTCCAAGGAAAATCCTCAAGGAATGGCCAAGAAAAGCCTCAATACTAATAATGTTATTATAATATGATTATATTATATTGTAATATTAATATTAAGTTCTGATATTAATAAAAAATTCTTCTTAAGAGAAAAATGTAAATATAAGCCACGGATTACTGAGGATCTCAACTAACCACCCAATGAGTTTTCATCATTGTGGGAATTCATGGCAGTTAGACGGGAAATAAAACACCCTTGGCTCTGACAACCAAAAAATTTGGAGGTACCATAAAATGACCATGTAATGAGGAACCCTAAGAAATTAGCCATACTTGCAATGATATATGGTCAGACAAATGCATATGTAGCTATACTTGAAGACAGTAAAAAAAACTTTACAAGTAAGTACACAAGAGAGATTAAAAAACTTTACTAATAAGTACATCAGAAATCTCAGTCATTAATGTACACCAGAAGTATGTCATTAATACATTAGCTGCTTGCTATATGATGCATGATACATCACAGATCTTTAAATATTTATTGTAACTATTTTGACAGCACAAGATAACATTCTGGACAAAGTTAATTCCATTTCAGAGCCCCATACTCTTCACAGTTACCTCTTCAACTCAAGAGAGAAAACACATCAAACTAAAACCTAGGTAAGTTAAACCTATAGATACGTAGACATGAAGTTAATTGCAGGAAAAATAGAGATAATTTTGAAAGAAATTATCCTCAGGGTAACCAACATACAAACATTTAACATGATGGAAACAGGAACAATTGCTTTTTCCAATCCTGGGTATGGCTCAGCACTTTTGTTCCTTATGAGAAATCTATGAATCCTCCTGCTTATAGTGTCAGCAGAAATAACAGAATAAGGTCATGCTTTTCTACCAGTTTCACAGTGAATAATATGATGCTTTACTTCTGCTTTCTCTTCCTTTTTATCCTTCTGCACACCCATTACACCCTTTCTGCCTACATCTTCCTCCTCCACCTTCTCTTGGGCTACTGAGGATCAAACTCAGGACCTCTCACTTGTGCTAGGCAAATGTTCTACTATCCAGATGTTCTTTTGAAATCATGCATTTGACTTATTCTTATAACTGCTGATAACAAAAAATCAACTCTAGAAGAAAGACAATAAACTTCAAATCTCATGATGAAGTAGCCAATTGAAGAAATTAGCATTTAAAGGAAAGCTTTACTTTTCAGATAAATATTCTATTTGTATAAGAACATAAGTTCTTTTAAGAGTCAGACTTCTTTTGATGATCATCAAAATTAGAGATGTAAGATAAACATTGCTAAAACTTACTAGTAATAAGTTTTTATTATTGTGAAAATACCATACAGAGGGGTTACAATTACATGAGCAAGGTAATGAGTACAATTCTTTTTTTTGGGTGGGTGGTCCGGTCATGGGGCCTGAACTCTGGGCCTGGCACTGTCCCTCAGCTCTTCAGCTCACAGCTAGTGCTCTACCACTTGAGCCACAGCACCACTTCCGGCTTTATTCTTTTTGTTTATGTGGTGCTGAGTAATCAAACCCAGGGCCTCATGCATGCAAGGCAAGCTCTCTACCACTAAGCCACCTTCTCAGCCCATGAGTACAATTCTTATTAAGCATTGTTGCCTCCACCTTACCATCCCTGCCCTCCCATCCCGTGCTCTCGCACCCCCGCCAAAGTTGTAAGATTCATTTTTCGACATAATGTCTTGTACATAATGTCATTGTAAGAAATTCTAAATCCATAACCACCTTAATCTTTTCCCCCAAACTGAGTCAAATTTTATTGGCTCTACCAGGTAATTATTTAACTGTATTTTCCCATTATGTATTTTAAATTTGAAGGATGTGAATAAGTTGCAAATGAAAAAAAATGTGCTACTTTCCTATTTTTTATATTGTATCAATTTACTTCTTAATTCTAAACATTGTAGATCTGAGCTTTCAGAGACTGAGCAGCCATAATAACTAGGATAGAACTAAATGTAGAAGGGTTGACCAAGTCAATAGGATACTTCGATGTATTTTGATAGGCTTCAGTTTTTTAATGTGTTGATTCTTTTACTTATAATATTTTCTTAGCCCTTCCCTTATTCGTTCTTGTTTACTTCCTTTGTTTCTTGTTCCCTCTTTAACTCTGCCAAGTTATACTGCTCTATTTTTGATTCTTGATTCCAAAGATCTGGTTTTACTCCATGCCTCAAAATTTTAAGTTGTACAGAATCAATTGCGCAATATTTACTAAAATCTGTTCCATGTATTAGAAGAAGACAGTGGCTGAAAAACACCATTATCTCCTAATGAAACAATACTCTTGTTACAGTCTTTAGACCAATGAGGCTTCTCTTGTATTTCTGAAGACTTGCAGTAAAATAAAAGGGAGATTTCTATTTCACTGGTTTTCAGTGCCCTTGCCATGGTATTTTATTTTTTTTTTTTTTATTTTTGTGAACATACTGTACAGAGGGGTTACAATTACATGCGCAGGATAATTCGTGCATTTCTTATCAAGCATTGCAGCCTCCTCCTTTGTTTACACTTCACATCCCTTCCCAGCCTCCTCCCCACCCTCCAACCCAATCCTCCCACCTCCCACCCCCACACCAACGTTGTAAAGCTCATTTTCGACATGACAACTTGTACTTCTCATTGTTGCAACAGGTCCACCTGTATCCTTAAACGACTTGTTTTTCTCCATCTCCTCCACAAGTTATACTGACATCAAATATAGTGAAAGCAGGGGTTATCCTGTGGGGGAGGGACATACAAAGCAACAAAGAAATAATCTTACAAATGCATTAGAAACAAATGCATGAAAGAAAAAAAACATTAAAATACATATCTAAGGGTTCATTTTCCTAACATCACATTATCTGACCTTTTCCGCTTGACTCATATATATACTAGATATTGCAAATAAGGGAAACCATGGGACCTATGTTTCTTTGTACCTGGCTTGCTTCACTTAATATAATTTTCCCAAGTTTTTCCATTTCCTAACAAATGGGGCAATGTCATTCTTTCTGATGGAGGCATAGAATTCCATTGTTTATATATACCACATTTTCTTGATCTTTTCATCTACTGAGAGACATCTGGGTTGGTTCCATATCTGAGCTATGGTAAATAATGCTGCAATAAACATAGTTGTGCTGGTAGCTTTAGTGTGGTCTTGTTTGTAAACATTTGGGTAAATGCCCAAAAGTGGGATTGCTGGATCATAGGGGAGCTCTATGTGAAGTCTTTTGAGGAACCTCCATACTGCTTTCCAAAGTGGTTGAACAAGTTTACATTCCCACCAACAATGAAGTAAGGATCCCTTCTGTCCACATCCCTTCTAGCATCTGTTGTTGTTAGAGTTCTTGATTTTTGCCATTCTAACTGGAGTGAGGTGGTATCTCAATGTTGTTTGATGTGCATTTCTTTTATGGCTAGGGATGTTGAGCATTTCTTCATGTGTCTATTGGCCATCCTTCTTTCTTCTTCAGAGAAGTTTCTCTTTAAGTCTTTAGCCCACTTATTTATTGGACAGTTGTTTCTTTGAGGATTTGTTGTGGGGGTTTAATTTGTTGAGTTCCAAGTATATTTTAGATATGAGACCCTTGTCTGTTGTATGGCTAGTGAAGACCTTCTCCCAATCGGTGGGCTTTCTATTGATCTTGCTAGCTATGTCCTTTGCCATGCAGAAGCTCTGCAACTTCATGCAATCCCATTTGTCCAAACTTTCTTTGATTTGTTGTGTTTCCAGGTCTCTATTCAGAAAATTTTGGCCTGCTTTCTTCAAGGAAATAGAAGAGGCAATCCAAAAATTCATATGGAACAATAAAAGACCCCGAATAGCAAAAACGCTCCTCAACGGAAAGAACACTGCTGGAGGAATATCAATACTAAATTTCAAACTCTACTATAAAGACATAGTAATCAAAACAGCTTGGTATTGGCATAAGAACAGACCTCAGGACCAATAAAATAGAATTGAAAACCCAGAAATGAACCTACAGACCTATAGCCATCTAATCTTTGAAAAGGGAGCTAAAAAAATAGAATGGAAGAAAGACAGCCTCTTCAGTAAATGTTGCTGGCAAAATTGGTTAACTACTTGTAGAAAACTAAAGCAAGATCCTTATATATCACCCTACACCAGAATCAATTCCAAATGGATCAAAGACCTCGAAGTCAAAGCAGACACTCCGAAAACATTACAGGATGGAATAGGAGAAACCCTAGGTCTCCTTGGCTCATGCCGAAATTTTCTGAATTGCCATGGTATTTTCATGCACTGAAAAACTGCAGAGAACCCATGTCCAGAATTCCTTCCCAGCCAACTCTTGGAAACTTTCACCTTAAAACCAGTGTTCAGATGCCTCAAATATCTATCTTTAAGTCCCCTTTTTCAAAGGATAGTCAATTGAAAGTTGCTATATTATCATCATTTAAAGTATTTTTTCTCTGGAAATACTAGGATTTGAAATCAAGTCTTTGACATGGTAGTCAATTACTCTCTCTTTTTTTTTTTGGTCCGGTTGTGCGGCCTGAACTCTGGGCCTGGGAGCTGTTCCTCAGCTCTTCAGCTCAAGGCTAGCGCTTTACCACTTGAGCCACAGTGCCACTTCCGGATTTTTTTCTTTTTGCTTATGTGGTGCTGAGGAATCGAACCCAGGGCCTCAGGCATGCAAGGCAAGCGCTTTACCACTGAGCCACCTTCCCAGCCCCCTCAATTACTCTCTTATGAGCACAGAAGTGCTTGTGAGTTTTGAGATAAAAATCTCTGGTTTTGGCATGAGCCAGCATAGGCTGTAATCCTCTTGTTCTTTGTGTGTGTGTGTGTGTGTGTGTGTGTGTGTGTGTGTGTGTGTGTGTGTGTGTGTATGTGTGTGTGTGTGTGTGTGTGTGTGTGTGTTTGTGTCTACGTGCCCTAGCTGAGATGATAGGTGTACACCTCTACACTCTTTCTGGTTGAGAATAGGGTCTTGTAAAGTTTTGTCTCATATTGACCTTGAACAATGATCTTCCTCAGTCTAATGAGTAGGGATTGCAGATGTGAATCACCATGCCTACCTTTTCTTTTCTTTTTAAAAATGCCTTGATGATTGTACTGTTTTATTATTCCCATTGGAAACATTATGTGACAAATTCTATTCAGTTACTGATTCATCTTACTCATTTAGGTTTTGAAATTTCAATATCATTTCCTATAACAATAGATGGCAACATTTTGCATTAAGATTACAGACATTCTGTTTTTTTTCTTGTGTTTTGCAGCATGAACTGCCCTTACTCAACCCTATGCTAACAAAGTAGGCAGCAGAACTCAAAATGCAAGCAAGCAAAAGAATACTGAGTGAAATCCACTTTGAGTGAAATGCATCAGTATAGCATTTTTGAATGAGAAAATAGCAAGCAAGTTTAAATGAACTAATTTGTAGAGATTACCTTTGTCTCACTGCATTTGCATTCTTTTCATATTGTCATTCTGCACCATAGTTTGAGGAACTGTAACAATTTAGAAAATGAGTCAAGTTAGATTAAAAATGCACTAAATGATACCAGGAGGAAATCAACTGTTGTGTTGGGAATGTTTTGATATCTTCCTCTTACATTTCTATTTCCCTAAGAAAGGAAGACAAACTTCAGATCTATCATTGGATTCTTTCCAAACTATAACCATAACTTTTGCTTATATATCTTCAGAATTGTATTCTTGGAAGATGTATGGTGAATCTGAATTTGACAGTGTTAATCTCCACCTCTCAAGATACAGGCTTCAGTATAGTAGTACTTGTTTATTGTTTATGTCTAGGTTAATCAAAGCCTTTTTTCTCTATTTTACCTCTCTTATTCCCAAATATCTATTGATACTTGATATATTTATATAGACATATTGTTATCAAATATTTAAAACATGCATAAGACATTGTTGAGCTATTTTTGGGAATTTGAGCTAATATACATACTATTGTGAGGATAATAATATATCAATAACCTATTGATACTTCTACTCCACTTCCCAATTTTCCCAAGCACTAGTCATATTTATACATGAACATATTTCATGATTTTTGAGATCCAAACACAGTATTGTATTGTCCTGCTGTCATGCAGTAAGTACATAGAAAATGTTAATGGAATAAATTTATTTGGTACATGTTTTGTATAAGGCTCTGCTTTGAGAGCTGGACGCTTTCTTTTGGAAATAAAGTGAGGCTGGGCACTGGTGGCTCACACCTGTAATCCTAGTTACTCAGGAGGCTGAGATCTGAGGATCACGGTTCAAAGCCAACCCAGGCAGGAAAGGCCATAAGACTCTTATCTCCAATAAACCACTCAGAAAACTGGAAGTGGCACTGTGCATCAAGTGTTAAGAGTGCTAACCTTGAACTGAAGAGCTGAGGGACAGCATCCAAGCCCCATGACCAACAACAACAACAAAAAGAATGGAAATAAAGTAAGACTAAGAAGGTGATTGGGTCCTGGCTTCAATGAGCGTATTTAAAAAACATGATGACCATTTACACTTTTAGTTGTCACGAGAGAGGAGGGGGGAGAAGTGTAAGAATTCTAGCCTCAAATTTAAAAAGGAGATATGTAAATTTAAAAAGTAGAGGGCTTGACTGTGTGGTGAAAGATGGAGTGACCTGTTTGAGAAGATTGTGCTCAGTTCCTGTAAAAGTAAAATGCTAGTTATGGATGTTTATTTTCCTTTTATGTTGAGGCAGGAGACAAGAACTTAGAATAGGAATATATAAATGCTTGTGGAGGCTTTTAATATTGAATAATTAGCAGCAAATATATTTCTGCTCATATATCTACCTATCTAGCTATTTATCATCTATCTACATAAATATATACGTAGACTAACATTGTATGTCTGAATGTCATGATAAAAAGTATTGTATTATTCAATCACCTACTAGCTAGTTTATATGTTTCTTCACTTTTTAAGTTATGAATTAGCATGGTAAACATCATCTTAGCTTATCAATTGCCTCTCTTTTATTGTTTTGTTACAGCCAGTGGGTTAAAGGGTACTAGTACTTTTAGTGCTTTTTGTATATATTTTCAAAAGGTCTTTTTGACAATTTATATTACTCTGAGTATAATATATGATGTTATTTGACTGAAACAAGTTTTGTTTTGCCTTTTGTGCCTGTATTGTGTATTGCCACAGCCCCTCTTCTGGTTTTTTATTATTTATTTACATATAAGGCTCAAGGATCTTCTTGCTTGGATTGTCTTTGAACTAAGTGCCTCAGATATCAAGCTGAGTAGCTCGGATTAGAGGTGTGAGTCACTACTACCAGCCTAGGAAGATTTCTTTTTAGTGAGTTTTGAGACATTTGTGTGTGTGTGTGTGTGTGTGTGTGTGTGTGTGTGTGTGTGTGTGTGTGTGTGTGTGTGTGTGTGTGTGTGTGTGTGTCTGTTGGTACAGGGCTTGAACAATGGGGTCTGGGCACTATTTTTGAACTCTTTTTGCTTGGGGCTAGTGCTCTACCACTTGAGCCAGAACTTTTATTTCTGACATTTTGGTGATTAATTAGAGGTGAAAATCTCATGGATTTTCCTGCCCAGATTGGCTTCAATACTCAAATCCTCCTAAGAAGCTAGAGTTACAGTTGTAGCCACTGGCACCCAGCTAAATTTTTTTTGTTTTTTATATTTTGATTATCTTCAAGTAGTTGTACAAAGGGTTTATCTGTCAATGTACCAGTTTATAAGTACAAAGTATCTTACTCAATATCAATCCTATCATCATTCTACCACCTCCCTCTCACCAACCCAAGCCATTTCTTCAACTTTCCTCATTTCATAGGATATGCATTGAATATTATCACTGCATACTGCCATTACTACCCACTCTTCATTCATTTACACTCCTCCCCTTTACTTTCCCCTGTTATATTTCAATTTCCAGCTTCATTTTGTTGAGCTACCACTCTGCATCTGAAAGCTTAAAAATATTTTTACAACATATATTACCTATCAAATATGTTGCAGATTATTTTTTTTCAAATATGTTATTCTAGTTTTTGTTAGTGATATATACCAACATACTATTTTATGCCAAAATTAGTCCATCTTTTTTTCTTGTTTCTGATATTTACATTTTGCTTTAAAGTTCCTCCCTGACTCCACAGTTAGAAAACATAATCTCTGTTTCCTCCATATACATTCATAATTTCATTTAAATAACATCAATTTATTTATATTTAAGCTCTAAAATGCTGATGTAATGGCACTACCTTCCCTATTATTTTCATCGAGATAATAATAGTTTTATTTTATTTTTTGTGCTAGTACTGGGGTTTGAAGTCAGGAACTTGCTTTTCTTACTTGGCTTTTTGTTAAAGGCTTGAGGTCTACCTCTTGTATCACACCTTCACTTGTGGCTATTTTCTGCCTAATTGGCAATGAAAACAAGCAGATAGACAAGGTTGGCCCATATAATGCTGTACTATAAGTAAGCTTATAGGAGATACATAGTGTAAATGGGATCATTTTTCTTGGTCTTGTTTGAATATTTTCAGTTCTTTACATAATATGTTATGGCTTACATCTTTGCTGTTTTTGTATCATATTGCAGACTATTTATGTGCTGCTGCTATCTTTTGATGGAATTACTTGTACTTTATGAATAGAAAGGAAGTTTTAGAGGGTGCCTTCTTAGAATGAAAATGTAAATGTAAGCCATCTTTCTAGAGATGGTGTTTTGTGTCCTTTTCTTAAATATCTGTAAAGCTTCCCCAATGCTTTGTCTTTAATCAACTTGTCATGAAAAAATATCCAGGCCTTTGTTACCTATAGAAATCTCGGGCTGTCGTTAATGATTTCTCAAAGACACAGTATTAGTATTGGCCAGCAAGAAAGTCCGTAAGACTATAATCTTCAGAAGACCGGAATTGACCCTGTTTCTAGTGGTAGAATTTTGAAGAGACAACACCCAAGCCCAAAGTTCAAGGCCCACAACCGACAAAAAATAATAAAATCCGAAGTGTAGCCGGGTGCTAGTGGCGCACTCATGAACAGTCCTCAAAACCTGAAATTAGAGATGTGGCTCAAAATGGTAGACCACTATCCTCGAACTAAAGAGCTCAGTGACAGCACCCAGGCTGAGTCCAAGCTTCATGACATCAGTGATGAAGAACAACAATCCAAAGACAAAACTAAAACCACAAACAAAAAACCCCACTAAAGTGTACACAGAGGTCATTTTCAAAGCAACACAAATACATGAAGTTTCATGTGCTTTCATTTAAAGTGTTGTAGTTTGTGGGTTATGTTTAGACCTATGAGGTTTTTTTTTTAACTTGGCATATTTAAAAATATTTTTATAATTATATAGTTGATGTACAGAATGGTTACAATTTCATAAGGCAATTAATGAGTCCATTTCTTTTGGACAATATCACCCCTTCCTCTGCTCCCTCCCAATTTTCCCATGCCACATTTTATAACTACAAGTGCCAACTCCTAGGACATCATTTATTGTAAAATTATTTACTGTGTCAAAATCACCTGACAGAATTCTTCAGTGAAAAAAAAATTTGGTCTAGAGGTTTTAGGAGGAATTAAAAACTTTTTTAAAAAATTAATTATATATTGAAGATTTTTATACATACTAATGTTTCTTGAAACCAGATTTTGCAGATGTGATGTTTCCTTTGTAGTTTTCCCCCCTGCCAGATTCTATTGTGCACCATTTTAGTTGGTTTCTTTCTTGGTTTTTATTTATATAGGCCATTTCTTTTTTTTTAATATTTTTTGGCATTTTAATTAATTTATTTATTTTTGGGTCCAGTCGTGGGGCCTGAACTCTGGGCCTGGGCGCTGTCCCTCAGCTCTTCAGCTCAAGGCTAGCACTCTACCACTTGAGCCACAGTGCCACTTCCGGGTTTTTTTTCTTTTTGCTTATGTGGTGCTGAGGAATCGAAACCAGGGCCTCATGCATGCAAGGCAAGCGCTCTACCACTGAGCCACCTTCCCAGCCCTATATAGGCCATTTCTTTCAGTAATTATCACTGTAAATTAATTATACAAAGACTAGTTCTTGTTGTTGTTGTTTTGTTTTGTTTTGTGCTAGAGATCTAACCCAGAACCTCACATGGTCTATCAAGACCTGTAACATCCATATCCTTTTTTTGTTTTTTTGAGACAAAAAATTTTACTGTAGAGATGGCTTTGAACTTGCAGTCCCCTTGCTTCTGCCTCCACAGTGCTGAGTATTACCATTCCCCATTATACATAGCTTTAAAAAATTACTTTATTGATGTTTTAGATGTGATATACAGTGAGGTTACATTTACATATGTCAGGTGATAAGTACATTTCTTTCCTTTTCCTTAGTATCATCTGTTCCCTCATTCTCTCTTGCCTTTCTTTCCATCTCCTCCACTAGTTGCTTGGTTCACTTACATCAATGTCCAATGCAGTTGATGAGCCCCACTGCTATCTATTTTTACTTGTCTTCCACTGATTCTGTGCTCTGTCCCCACCTTCTTTCACATATGCATGTGAATACACCATATATGAGGTAAAAAAATAGAGTCATCTAAAAATGATAAGACAAATTAAGAAAAGGTCCTTTGTTTTCTTTGGAGTTCTTTTCAATATGTGTATGATTTTATATATATGTCTATGATTTATATATATATACATATATATATATATATATATATATATATATATATATATATATATATATATATATATATATGAAGAGCTGCTTGTGTATTACATTTTGGTGCTTTTCTCCTAAGGCTATCCTCTTTTGGTCTCACTATATATCTGTGTCTAGAACCCTGTATACTTGATCATATCTTGTTGTGCTTTAAATCTAACATCTGCATATCAGAGAGAACATGCACCTTTTTTGTTGCTGTTGTTGGTCATGAGGCTTGAACTTTGGGCTTGGTCGCTGTCCCTCAGCTCTTCAGCTCAAGGCGAGTGCTCTACCACTTGAGCTACAGCGCCACTTCCATTTTTCTAGTGGTTTATTGGAGATAGGAGTCTCACAGTCTTTCCTGCCCGGGCTGGCTTTGAACTGTGATCCTCCTGAGTAGCTAGGATTACAGGCGTGAGCCACTGACGCCCAGCTCATGCACCTTTTGTCTCCATAATCTTGGCTTACCTTGCTCAACATGATTTGTTCTAGTTACATCCATTCCCCTACAAATGCCATTATTTTATCCTTTGTAATGGCTGTTTAAAATTCCATTGGCTATAGGTACCACATTTTTTGTATCCATTCATCTGTTGTGGGACATCTGAGTGCTTCTTGTGGGAGGTTGTGAATATTGCAGCAATGAATTTGGATGTGCAGGTATCCTGTTCATATTCTGGTTCATGATGCTCAGAGTAAATGCCTAGGAGTGGTATGGCTGGATTTTGGGAAGGTCTATGTTTAGTTTTTTGAGGAACCTCCAGACTGCTTTCCAGAGTGGTTGTATTAGTTTACACCCTCCAGTAGTGCAATAGGTTCCTTTTTCTCCACATCCCTGCCAGCATTTGTTTTTGTCTGAATTCAGAATATTGACCAGTCTAACTGGGGTGAGATGGTATCTCAGGACTGTTTTGATTTAAATTTCCTTTATGGCCAGGGATGACAGTTTCTTTGCCATTTTTACCTTGTATTCTAAGAAACCTCCTTTGAGGTCCATTGCCCATTTAGTGATTGGTTTATTAGACTTGGGAGGGGCTTAGTTTCTTGAGTTCCCTGTTTATATGGAATATTAGGCCTTGTCTGATGTATTGCTGGTAGAGATTTTTCCCAATTGATTGGCTGTCTTCCTTGTTTAGTACCTATGTCTTTTCATTTGTCCAGTCTTTCTCCAATCTGTAGTTCCCCTGGGATTTGATTTAGGAAATTCCTGCCTGAGCCTATAAGTTCTAAAGTCTCTCCTACACTGTCTTACAGTAGTTTCAGAGTTTTGAGTCTGAGGTTGAGGTCTTTAATCCATTTTGAATTGATGTTAGTGCATGTTGACAAACATGCATGTGGCTTCCTGGTTTTTCCAGCACCAATAGTTGAAGAGGCTATGTTTTCCCTACTGTATGTATTTGGATCCATTGTTGAATATCAGATAACTGAAAGTATGTGGTGTTATTTCTAGGTCTTCTAATCTCATTGGTCTTTGGTTCTATTTTGGTACTAATACCAAGCTGTTTTTATTACCATGGCTCCTTGTAGAACTTGAATTTCTTTGCCTATTTTAGGTCTTTTGTTGTTCCACATGAATTTTTTTATTTGTTTTCTCTATTTCAGTAAAGAACACCATTGGGATTTTGGTGGGGATTTCATTGAATGTTTATATTATTGGGCCATTTTTTTTTCATTTTTTTTTTGGTTGGTCATGGGGCTTGAACTCGGGGCCTTGGTCCTGCCTGAGCTGGCTTTGAACTGTGATCCTCAGATCTCAGCCTCCTGAGTAGCTAGGATTACAAGTGTGAGCTACTGGTGCTTGGCAGTATAGCCTTTTTCACAATATTGATTGTACCTCTCCAAGAACATGAGAGGTCTTTCACTTTCCTAGTGTCTGATTTCTTTTTTAGATGTATATAGTTTTTACTAAATAGATCTTTTACATCTTTGGTTAGGTTAATTCCTATATATATATATATATATTTGAGGCTATTGCAAATTGTGTTGTTTTCATGATTTCCCTTTCTGCTTGAGCATTGTTGGCATACACAAAGGTTGCTCATTTTTGTGGATTAATTTTGTATCCTGCTACTTTGCTGAAGTGGTCTATTATGAGTTTGGGAGTGGAGTATTTGGGGTCCTTCAGGTATAACAGCATGTCATCTGCAAATAAGGATAGTTTCATTTCTTCTGTCCTTATGTGGATCCCTTGAATGTGCTTTTCTTGCCTTACTTCTCTGGCTAAGGATCCTGTAACCATATTGAAGCAGAATGGAGAAAGTGGGCATCTATGCATTGTTTCTGATTTTAGGGAAAATGGTTTTAGTTTTTCCCCATGTAGTATTCTTTTGGCTGTTGGTCTATGATATATTACTTTTGTTGCTTTAAAGAATTTTCCTTCTGTTCTTTGAATATAAGTGCCTTATATTCTTTGAATAGGAGTGGATGGATTTTGTCAAAGGCTGTTTGTACATCGGTTGAGATGATCATGTGGTTCTTGATCTTGGCTCTGTTGATGTGCTGAATTGCATTTATGGATTTGCATATGTGGCATGTAGGTATGTATGTATATATCTTGTGTATGTTTCTTGCATCTGTGGGATGAAGCCTACTTTGTAATTTTTCATGTGGCATCCCAGATCTTGTTGTTTTGTCTCCTCCTCCTCCTCCTCCTCCTCCTCCTCCTCCTCCTCCTCCTCCTCCTCCTCCTCCTCCTCCTCCTCCTCCTCCTCCTCCTCCTCCTCCTCCTCCTCCTTCTTCATTTTTGGTAACCTCACAAGTGGTCTGTCAATTTAATCACTTTTTAAAGAAGAAGCTTTTTGTTGTATTAATTTCAGGTATATTTAAAAAATTTCTATCTCGATTTCTGCCATAACCTTTTTTAACATCTCTCTCCCTTTAGATTTAACTTTTTTCTTCCTTTTCTAGCAATTTTAATTATATCATGAGATTATTTACTTGAGCTGCTTCTGTTTTCTTTATGCTTAGGTCTTTCCCTTCAGCACTGTTATTGCTGTATCCCAGAGGTGCTGTTGTGATGTGTTTCCATTTTCATTGAATTGGAAGAACTTTCTAATTTCTTCTGTGACCCAGGTCTTACTCAGTAGTGTGCTGTTCAGCCTCCCTGTATTTGACTAATTTCTACAGTATGCTTTGTTCTTACAAACTAGTTTAATTCCACTATGGTCTAATAGGATGCAAGGGATTATGTCAATTCTCTTTATTTGTTTAGGTTCTTTATGTGAACTATAAAATTATCTATTTTGGAGAATGTTCCACAAGCTACTGAGAAGAGGTTATGGTGTCATTTAGTTCAGAGGCTTCTTGGCTTGTTTTGTTTGATTGACCTGTCCTTTGGTGAGAATGGAGTGTGAAACTCTCCCACTATTATTTTGTTTGGGTCTTTCTTGTTCTGTAAATCCAAGAGTTTTTGTTTAACACATTTAGATGCGCTATTGTTTGGTGCACAGACATTGACCACTATGATTTTCTCTTTATGGATCATTCCCTTTATTAATATGTAGGGACCTACATTGTCTTTTTGTACTGATTTTAATGAGAAGTCTGTTTTTTATCAGATATCCATATGGTGACTACTGCCTTCTTACAGGGTACATTTGGGTGGAAGATCTTTTCCATAACATGACTTGGAGTTTGTTTTTACTTTGGCTGTGAGATGGGTCTCTTGGAGACAATAAATTAATAGATCTTGTTTTCTTTCTTTTTTTGCTATTTATTTATTTATATTGTGAAAATACTGTACAGAGGGGTTACAATTACATGGGCAAAGTAATGAGTACATTTATTATCAAGTATTGTTGCCTCCTCCTTTGTTTCCCCTTCCCATCCCTTCCCATTCCTTCCCATCTCCCCTCACCCCCTAACTCCCCCATGGATCTTCTTTTCTGAGCCAGTCTGTAGTTCTTTTTCTTTTGATTGGAGAATTTGAGTGTGTTAATGTTTAGGATTATTAGAGAGAGATGTGTTATGTTATCTGCCATTTTCTTGTTTTCTTGTTGCTTCTTTCCTTTCCCTGCACTTACTAAATTGATCTTCTAGTGATTTCTGTCTGATATGATTCCCTGATCTTAATTGTTTTCTTCAGATTTTATTCTTCTTTTATTATTTTTTGCAGTGTGGGTTTAGTGTTCATGAATTTCTTTAATTTTTGTCATGAAAGGTTTTCATTTCGATAGCTTCTCTGGGTACACCAATTTGAGTAGGCAGTTGTTGGAAACTACATTATCAGGCTCTTTGCATTGAGGGTTTATGTGGAAAGGTCCTCAGCGATTTTGATTTTTCCATTGTAATGTAATTCCTTCTTTGATTTTGTGGCATTTAAAATCAGTTCCTTGCTACTCAGGTCTAATGGTTTTACTATGATATGTATAGAAGTGTTCTAGGATCGTGTCTACTAGGTGTTCTATATGCTTCTGTTATGCAGGTGAGATTTTCTCTCTTAAGATTGGGGAAATTTTCTGTAATGATCTTATTGAATAGGTGTTCCATTACTCTTTTGAAATTTTTCCATCTCACCTATCCCAGTTTATATGTTGATTTGAGTTCTTGGCTTTTTCTGCCAATTCTTGGATTTCCTTTTGGTAATTTTTGAGTTCTTTTTTCCATACCTATTAATTGCTGTTCCAGATTCTCTGTTTTATCCTCAACTCCTGATATTCTATTTTCCATCTCACTTATTATGTTACCTATAGCTTCCATTATGGTTTGCATTGTGGAAATTGACAACTTATGGTTCCTATATCAGGTCTCATTGTTAATTCTATCTTTTAATGAGGTATATACTGTGTCTATTTTTGTCTGTATCTTTTTTGAAGTGTTGGAATTTCTTTGATATTTCTTTTTGTGTTCTTGAAATTGCTTTTCCATCTTCCCTTTTATTTCATTGGCCAATTTGGCCATCATTTCTTTACTGGTTCCTTTGTCCTCCATTTCTTCTTCCTTGTTACTGTAGTTCTTTCCTGGATTGCTGCTGGCTTTTGGATTTGGTTTGTTTTCTTGACTGTCCATGACTCTTGTAATCTTTCCTTTTGGTATATGCATTTGGGTTCAGGGATTGTCGGTGCTGTAGTCTAATCTTTGTCTGTTGGCCCAATTTTTGCCTGTCAGGTACCAACAGCCTTCACTTTGCCTGGGCTGGTTTACACTGGGTAGGGTAACTGAAGCAGGGTCCCCAAGCTGGCTAGCACCTGTGTGCATAATCAGCCCTGGGATAACTGAAAGGAGCTTGGTCTGGTCTGCAGCGGGGACTGAAGTTAGCTTCAGGAGTCTGGGTTAGGCATTGGCTTCAGAAGGATTGGGGTCCTCACTGTGCACAGGGCTTTTTTTGTGCCTTGGCCCTGGGTTGGTTCTCTTCCAACAAGTGACCAGCAGTTGGTCTGGTGCATCTTGTATGTGTTTACATGTGCTCTGCCTGTTACTCATACATTTACTCTTTTTGCAGTTCCAGACAGGGACCAGTGGGTCCTGGCAGGGTTCAGTGCTGCAGCTACCAACAAGGGTGTGCTCTGTTGGTGGACAGCATGTACCTGTGATTTGACCTGCAAATGTTTAATGGGCCTGCAGTTCTCGTCAGGGTTTGGCACCTAGGCAGCTTGCACTCCTGTATAGGGCTGGTGCATGCATTCACTTGGCTGTTCCTGGTGGAAATGCTCTACAGGTGGCTGGTTAGCACACATGTTTGTGTTTTCTGACAGGAGAGCCCTCTACCAGTGCCTGACTTGTCTGTTAGGGAGGGCCGAGATTTGGACTACTCTGGGATGAGGGGGCATGTCCCTGTGGGTGAGTGAACGTTGGTTCTCACACTGACCTTTCTCTGGATAGCCAGTGCTATGGGGGATACAGGGTCCTAGCACCTGTCTAGTTGGAGTTCCTGTAGCCTTCCACTGGAAGCCAGCAGTTGGGGTGGTGGGAATATGGAAGGGCTCAGGCCTCTTTGTGTGCTTCAAGTGTGTTGTTCCTTCTTAGCAGGGAGAGAGGTCCAGATCAACCTCTGTGGGTCACTAACCAGTGCTGCAGTACTGGTCTCCTGTGTGGGGTGAGTGGCTCCAGCCTGATACTTACTGATCCTAGAACTGGTTTTGGATGACTGTCAGTGCTGTGGCAGATTTCTGTATCTATTGTTGCAGATTTCAGGTTGGTAGGCCACTATGTTCCTTCATATCAATTGTGGGCTGAGCAGTGGGGCAGTGGGAGCTGTCTCTGACTGGGTGTTGCTGTGCCTGGTCTCTGGTCTTGGTCTCTGCCCGGTCTGTGTCCAGTGCTATGGGAGTTTTCTGTGTCTGCCTTTTGAGATTGGCTGGTGTTCCTGAAGACACAAGCAGTGGGCCCCTTTCAATGCTTAACAGCACTGCCATGAGGGGTCAGGGGGTGGACTTTGAGATTTTCCATCTTTGTGTGTGCAAATTCCTGTGATTCTCTGCATGTTTGTTTATTCGTTATTGTCTATCTCTTGGGGGAACTGCATATGGGACCCTAAGTCTATTTGGTTAGAGAGAACTAGGGCCATTCTCTATTGCTTCAGTGCCATTTTTATACATTCAAAACTTAATTTCAGTAGTAAATACATGATTATCTAGGTTATTCTTTAAGTAATATGAGTCTTTCAAAGGATTGTTTTAATTTAATTGTTGACCTTATAGTCATCTCTTTTTGTTGTATGAGAACCATTTTTTTAAATTTTGGGTCTGGTCGTTGGGCCTGAACTCTGGGCCGGGGCGCTGTCCCTCAGCTCTTCAGCTCAAGGATAGCGCTCTACCACTTAAGCCACAGCACCACTTCCAGATTTTTTTCTTTTTGCTTATGTGGTGCTGAGGAATAGAACACAGGGTCTCATGCATGCAGGCAAGCACTCTACCACTGAGCCACCTTCCCAGCCCCATATGAGAACCATTTTAGACAACTATAACATCTTATACTTCTCCAAGGATTATTATTTCTTTTGCCTGTAGCAGTTTAGATATGATAAAGAACAGAAGAGAAGTACAGTTTATCATATTTACTTAATGTTCCAGGGCAGGGGGTTGTGTTTTGTCAGTCAATCTGCATCAGAGGTTGGCCCAGTAAATTCCTTAGCTTCTTTGAACTTCTGTCTCCTCTTCTACCAAGTGGGAGAAGTTAATGCCTACAATTCAAAAGAATCCATTGAGAGAAGGTGCTGAAATCATCCTAAATTCTACTAAATAATGGCTGTTATGATCAATAAAGTTAATGATACACATTCTTTCTGGGACAGGGGGTGAAATGTCAGACAGACAGGAAAATATCAATCTGCCTTTATTTCCCCTTTTGGCTGGAAGAATGGAGCAAGCCTTGCTGTAGTTAGAACCCTCAGAAGAATCTGGATCATGCTAAGCAGATGATCTGCTCAGGGATGCAGGCAGCAAACTCCACTGAGCCATATGGGTGAGTGGAGATGAAGTTCCAGGAAATGTAGCGCCCCCTTTCCCCTGCCCCCCCCAATCACCTTTCTGGCCTTTCAAATGGTGGGAAGTTGGAGGCATAGAAATGGAGGGACAAAGGGTGAACCAATGCTGTAACAGTACTCAATGGACACTTTTAAATGAACTATCCAACTTACTGGTGGAGATGGGAGTGGAGGAAACACTGCAAGAGAGCATGGGAAGGGGTGACCACTGGCTAAGAAGAATTGTCCTCATGACTTGACTTATGGAACTGTAACCCCTCTGTGCATCATTTATTTTATAATTACAAGGATGTTTTTTCTTTTTTTGTCAGTCATGGGGCTTGAACTCTGGGCCTGGGCGCTGTCCCTCAGCTCTTCAGCTCAAGGCTAGCGCTCTACCACTTGAGCTACAGCGCCACTTCCGGTTTTCGGGTGGTTTATTGGAGATAGGAGTCTCACAGACTTTCCTGCCCCGGCTTGCTTTGAACCGAGATCCTCAGATCTCAGCCCCCTGAGTAGCTAGGATTACAGATGTGAGCCACCAGCTCCCAGCTAGAATGACATTTTTTAATGGTAGCAATTTTCAACTCCAGCTATCTATTCCTCCAGATGCAGAATGAAACCATCTATTCTTTAAATGTTGAAAACTAATTTGTGTGTGGTAGTGGGCACTGAAACTTGAACTCAGGTTTTCATGCTCTGATTTAGCTTTTTAAAAAATTCAAGATTGGTGCTCTACCAACTTGAACCACACCTCTTCCTCTGTCTTTTTTGCTGATTAATTGGAGATAAGAGCCTCTCCAGTTGGTCTGCTCAGGCTTGCTTTGAACCTTGATCCTCAGATCTCAGCCTCTTGAGTATCTGGGATGACATGTGTGAGCCACAGGCACCAGACCTGACAAACTAATTTGAAAGTCTAAAATCTTCTGTGGGTCAAGCAAAACCGTCTGTGGGTACTAATCTGGGGGATCTATAGCACAATATAATATCATCATAATATTGTCTCTTTTAAACACACACACACACACACACACACACACACACACACACACACACACACACACAAGCGAAGGCAGAGAGACTCATGTGGATGAAATAATCATGGAGTTTTCTCCTTGATCTCTTTGCTACTCTACATTTGGCAATGGTCAAGGCTCTTAGTCTAGTTGCCTATGTTCTGCATTTGTGTATTTTCTGTCCCACTAAACTCTTCAAGAATCATTTCCAATGCAGTTTATGCCCAGTGTTTACTGGCAATAATCATAGTTCAAAGTGAGACATGCAGCTCAATTCTAACATGTTGAGGGAGCGACAGGCATGGGGTGACCAAACAACTCGAGCCCCCAAGCAGGAGAGAGACCCAGTCTGAGCAACAACCTTTTGCTGATGACCTCCTTCTGAACAGCAACAGCATATGATCATGCTTCTCTGCTTATGAAAATAGTACTGTTTGGGACCAAAATACACTTTCAGATAGGAAAAAGAATACAGTGTATTGAGCACTGTTAGAGGCAGGGCCTAGACCAGAGACTTCCCATGAGTTAGCTTTGCAATCACCCTGTGAGGTAAACATTATCTTTGTTCCCATTAGGTAGACCAGAAAACTGAAGAACAAGCAAACATTATCTCAAGATTTGTGATGCTGGAAAGGAGTAGAGACAGAAGGAATGAGTCAGCCTGATGCAGAAACCAATGTGGTTCCCCATCCCACGTGTCTGCTATCTTTGGAGCAGCGAAAGAGACGTGTGGTCACACGGTCACATGATCTTCTGGTCATGTAATTATGTGGTCTCCTTCCTGAAGATGTGGAGGAGAGATCAACAGAAAGCATCAGCTGACTTGTGCCAACTTTGTCTGTGAAACAAGATTAGGCAGGTGACCTATTCCAGGATTTAGGCAGCATGGATTCTGGAGCAAAATTCCATGGAAGGAATTTGGGGACTATATTTCTCAGTACTTGCCTCAGTCCTTGGTATTTCTTCATTTGACTCTCCTGGGAGTCTGGCCTCAAAGGGCATGCCCAAATCCCCCCTATGGCAAGAAAGAAGGGCCAGCATTGGACTTGTGCTTATGATATTACAGGATTATGAATGAATTAATGCATTAGGGAATGAATGAAATGATATAAACACATGGTAAATTGGTTCCAACTCTCCAGTGACATTTGACACATAAGCGAAGATTTCAAAGAGAAGCTTTTCCATTTTAAGCTTAAAATATAATCAGCAGAGCCAGGAGCCTGTGGCTCACCGCTGTCATCCTAACTACTCAGGAGGCTGAGATCTAAGGATCGCAGTTCAAAGCCAGCTTGGGTAGGAAAGCCTGTGAGACTCTTCTTTTTTAATTAACTACCAAAAGAAACCACCAGGGCTGGGAAGGTGGTTCAGTGGTAGAGCGCTTGCCTTGCATGCCTGAGGCTCTGGGTTCAATTCCTAAGCACAACATAAGCAAAAAGAAAAAAAGCCAGAAAGTGGCACTGTGGCTCAAGTGGTAGAGCGCTAGCCTTGAGCTGAAGAGCTGAGGGACAGCACCCAGGCCCAGAGTTCAGGCCCCATGACCGGACCCCCCCAAAAAATTTAACAAAAGAAACCACCAGAATTGGAGCTGTGACTCAAGTGGTAGAGTGCCAGCCTTGAGCAAAAAATAATTCAGAGACAGTGTCCAGGACTGGTACAAAAAGGAAAAGCAAGAAAACAAAACAAAACAACAAAAAAAACAACCAATAATAAGCAGAAAGCCCACAAGGGTGAAAACAAAGATTGGGTGAAAAAATCTTTTCACTGCTAACAAAGCAATTGTTCCCAGAGAAGGATAAATGAGTAGATAAATCTATTGGGAGCTTCTATTCTGGATGCTTGGGTCTCTGCAGAGAACAGAAACTTTAGAAGAAGAAAAAGTAAAGAAAGATGGAAAAGGAAGTAGGAGGCGGGCTTCACTCTGAAGCTACACCTCTTCCTCTTCCTCCCTGTCACTCTAATGCCTTCCTCCGAGTCCATTCATTCCCAGGACCTAGGTTTGCTCAGATAAGGGATTTGCAGAGAAAGAACTCTCCCTATCTCTCCCCTGAAGAAGAAAAGTTCTACCCACTTTCCTCTCTGCCAGTGTCCCAGATGTGATCTGCTTGACAAACAAAAATACACAGTGAATTTTTAAAAAGGGCAGTGGCAGCCCAAACAGCTATCTGTTCAACCCCAGAGAATTTTTCTCAGCCAGGGCTTGTTTTCTAAATTCC